>NC_035107.1:114223772-114528257 GCF_002204515.2 Aedes aegypti | reverse complement strand
TTTTTATCAGAAACCTTCCAAGGATTTCTTCAGAAGCCTTCTAGGATTCTTATCAGAATCCATTCAGGATTTTCATCAGTTTTTTCAGGATTCTTATTGAAATCGTTTAAGGATTCGCACAAGGACCCGAACAGTGTAACAGGAAATTCAAAAATGAAGCATTGATCTTTTAAAATAAAAAAACTGGAACTTCGTTACTTTACCTGAGTTCTGGCATAATGTTCGATCGTATCCTTAATACTCTTATTTAGCTTCCGAAAGTTTAACCTTTACGAAATGGAAATTAGAAATTGGAACCAACTGAAAACCCCTGGAAAAATCCTTGGGCATAACAATGGCTCCTGCACTACCCACACATATATGGTTTTTCAATAAGCTGTACACTCAATACACCGCGTTTTCCCTCTTAGTATAAATGAACAAACTCTGATAGATTATAGCGTATGCATCTTGAATACGTTCATCAGAAATCGCTTCTTATCCATACTCCACACTAACCATAAAATAACATTTGACTTAATTATAATATCCCAATACCACAACTTCTCAAACTCCAATGATTGTGATGAAGAGTGTTACTCTCGATCCAATTCGATATAATCTAAATAGAGCTTCCACTCGCTTCTCCAGCGCCATCATCCAGTCGTTTCTAAGACCAATATCCATCCCAGTATCCGAAATTTTAACTAAACTATCAGCCGATCGTCGACTTTCCCCCACCGACCAGGATTAACGAGTTGGATGTGCTATTTATTATTGTTTGGCTTGGCACTCGAACGCAAACTTCTCCACTCGGAGGCAGTTTCCAACTTCAGCCCCGGATTCGGAACGGAAACCAAATGTACACCGCCACCCAACTAATATCTTACTAAACCGAAGCACCGTATAGCTCATAATGCTGAACTAAGGCCATCTGGGACACGCCAACAGAAGCAGTACAACCGCCAACCAAGAATAAACATCATTTAGAAACCTATATTTATTCAATCTCTCATGCTTATCGACAACGACGAGGACACGACAACGGCCAAGCCTAGAAAATCGTCATGGTGATCGTTCCTGACTACCATCCCCCACCCACTCCCCTGCGAGATGGTTTCCGGTTATACAACTTATCGGAACAAGTTTCAAGTGGTGGAGCGAGCGCCACGCGGAGATGGGGTAAAAACACTCGCGGTGTGTCTAGAACCTTTAAAACATGAAAATCGTACAGTGGTAAATGTTCAAAATGATTTGAATTGGCACAAATCACTATTCTTGAGATGGAAGCATTCGACAAAATAGAAATATATTGATTGGAAAACACTTCAAAATTGTGTCCAATATTGGAGGACACACATGTAGCCTTCCTTAGCCAAGTGGTTAAAGTCCGCGGCTACAAAGCAAAGCCATGCTGAAGGTGTCTGGGTTCGAATAACGGTCGGTCCAGGATCTTTTCGTAATGGAAATGTCCTTGACTTCCCTGGGCATAGAGTATAATCGTACTTGCCACACGATATACGAATGCGAAAATAGCAAATTTGGCAAAGAAAGCTCTCAGTTAATAACTGTGGAAGTGCTCATAAGAACACTAAGCTGAGAAGCAGGCTCTGTCCTAGTAAGGACGTTAATGCCAAGAAGAAGAAGAAGAAGAAGAAGAAGAAGAAGAAGAAGAAGAAGAAGAAGAAGAAGAAGAAGAAGAAGAAGAAGAAGAAGAAGAAGAAGAAGAAGAAGAAGAAGAAGATTGGAGGACACACCGATAAAGATAATTGACGAGACTGCGGATGAGGTGGATATGCTGAACATCATGGAATGGTGGATGACTGGAGCCAAGCTGCAGTTGGCTCATCACAAAACGGAGATGGTGCTGGTCAGCGACGGCGACATGCTAAACTCCAACAGCCACGTAGACTATTCCTGCGAAAAGGCAGCGAAAGCAGCTAACACTGTAGCTAGGATCATTGGAGGACCAAGAAGCAGTACGAGGCATCTACCGACGACCGTATCATCGTCCACATTGAGTCCCGGGTTGAATTGCAGCGTTGAGAACCAAACGCAATCGAGAGAAGCTGGTAGGAAAGAGTGCTTACCGCACTATATCGTGCATTATCACCGGAATGAATGAATGAATCACTCTGAGGACATAGCATCCTACCAGCAAAAGGACACAAAATATGCGAGGAATACCATCAGATTGTATACAATGACCAAATGGCAGTAGATGTGGAATAACTCGAAGAAAGTCCACAGGCTTATTCTTAACGTGTCGGTGTGGACGATCAGAAAACATGGAGAAGTTAACTTCTTCCTGACATAGTTTTTATCAGGCCATAGATGCTTCCGGAAATATCTGCACAGATTCGGGCAAGCAGAGTCTCCACGTTGTCCGGCCTGTCCAAACATCGAGGAGACACCGGAGAATGTTATATTCGACAGTCCTCGATTCAGCGATATACGAAGCGAGATGATGTCAGAAACCGCAAACGTCGAGGACTAGACCGAATAGAGCGGGCGTAGCGCATTATCGGCAATAAGTCGTCAGGGCGCCTGCAAACTGGAAGTCATCCTCCAACCGGAATCGCTGGACCGACCTTGGCATCCAACTGGTCAACCAGGAGAGCTCGGAAAGCAGCAACGGAAAACGAGTCGTCATAGAGTAGCGAAATGCACATGAGCGTTAAGTATAAGCTGAACAGGTCTCTGAATGCGTCGTCGCACAGAAGGCTGTGAACGCACCTGCGTTGGATTTCAAAAACTACGCAAACGTCATCCTGGTAGCATCGTCGATTAACGTTACTCAATACTTGCTACCGCCAGGTGGCGCCTTCTCCATTGGTCCACACAGGTGTGAGTGGATTAACTCCAGCACTTCCTTGGATCGAACACCACTTGACTTGAACGAAAGCTTTCGGTGCTTGCCTTCCGCGCATGGTACACAGCTCTACATAGTGGTACCAGAGATGTCCATATCTGTCAACCGCTTGACACTGTCGACGTTGAGATGCGCCAGACGTCTATGCCAAAGTTCCATGGTTTTGCAACAAACGATTTGTTCCGTGCAGAAAGATCCAACTTGTACAGACCATTTTTCTCTCGTGCCGTCGCGATAACGTCCTCCTTGGACGCATGCACCACCTTACATGCCTTGTGAATGAAACACGATATCCTTTTTTGCAGATTACGCTCAGCAGGTTGATCCCAAGGTCTGGAACACATAGCACGTTAGATATATCGAGATTGGTGTACGAACCTTCCACGTCGGCTTGCAACTTCACGCTTCCAATAGCCGCCACGGGAATCTCTTGAGAATTGGCCACGTAAATCGATTCGGATGTCTTCTTGGGAGCCACGAGAGCTGCTTGGGATCTGCACATATGCCGACCTGCTCCAGAGTACAGGATCCAGTCCAGAGCCTTCGACTGCCTTGGATTTCTGCTGACATTCTGATGCAAAATGCCTTAGCTTTTCGCATTAGAAACACCGCACGCTGGATTGTCCTTCTTGCCATAGTTATTCTTCTTGTTTGCGTACCGGAAACGCTACGCTCGCTGCATCCTGCATCTGGATCACGGGTAACATCTTGAAGAATTTTCGATTTGACCACGTCCGCCGTCATATTGACTCCTGACACGACGAGCTCCATAATCATCGGTTCGTATCGCCTTGGAAACCCCATTAGCAAAATCAGCGCAAGCCACTTGTCGTCCAACTTGAAGCCAATTTCTTCGAGCTTGTGGCTAGTGGACATTATCTCGTCCACGTACTCCTCAACCAACGAACAATCTTCAAGCTCCAACCGAGGCAGTTGCTAATTATAAAACGCAACGCTTACTATGCTAACAGAATGAATCGCGGAATGTCGGCCTGAGCGTGGCAGCTAACCAGGAAATACGCTGGCCAAACACCGAAGGACGTGAATTCCGAGCGGTGGATCGATGAATCATTCAAATATCACATCTACTATAACGGCGGTGACAGAACAGTGGAGTTGGCTTCATAGTGGTTGGGAAATAGATGAAGCGAGTTATTCGGTGAAAGCCAGTAAGCGACCGAATCTGTATGTTGAAAATGAAGGGCAATCAGTATGTATGCGCCAACGAACGATAAGCTCGATGACATGAAGGTGAGTTCCTAAATAAGGCTGACGGAAAGTTCGCAAAATAAGATGTCAAGGTAGTCATCGGCGATGCACGCATCGTGCTAAGGAGTGTGGGTTCGATTCCCACTTCAGGCCGAAAACTTTTCGAGAGGAATGTTTTCCGACTGTGCCAATGGGCGTTGCATGCTAGTCCGTTGTCTAGTGTGGTGCTTCCTTCAAAGGGCAAACAGCCCACTGGAAGCATTAACGTGTAGTGTCTTTAAAAAAAAAAAAAAAATGCGCAGATCGAGAAAGACGACTTCTTACCCGTCATAAGAACAGAAAGCCTCCATACCGTTACCAATGATCATGGCTTGAGGCTTGTAACCTCTGCTGTTGCTAGAGGGATGGCAATCAGCAGTACCTACTTCACACGCAAACACTTCTGGTTACACCCGAATGGCGATGTCCTGCCTAAATGGCCAAAGTGATTTTGGTGGGCTTCAGCAGACGAGTACTTAGGCTGAATACGGCACAAGGGCAGAGCGCAATAAATCAGCAGGTAGACAGACCATAATCAGGAAGCAAATTGCTATATAACACCTGATGGATGGCACCTCGGTTCGGACTCATCTGCTGAAGTTTGAAGATTTGATTCGTAAGTTACGCATGGAGGGATCGAAATTGAAAAAAAGCGACGTCTGCTCGACTCAGGCGTTAACACTTCCGAAATCGTACGACGCTCTGGTGACGGCTTCAGAGAACCTACCGGATTACGAATTTACCTACGAAGTGATGAAGGCCCGTTTGTTCGATGAAGAATCAAAACGAAACGATCATAGTTATACTGTGAAAGGCAAACTAGCAGCGTTCGTTGGCGATAACCAGAAGAAAGGCAATCTTTTCAATGGAATATGTCATTCCTGCGAAAAAAGAGGGCATATGAAGAAAGATTTCAAGAAAACAAGGGGTAATGCGGCAAGTACAGGTAGTACGGGTGTTTATGACGGACCGTGCAGCTGTTAAGCAAGACAGCGTCGGGAAGATCGTGTCCAAGTTGGACTCTGGATCAAGTGACCCTCTCGTTAACAAGAAAACGTATTTCGAGTATTTCAAGTCAGTACAATCGCCAGTTATCACCATCGAAGCCAAGCAGGTAGGAGAAATCGTCAGGTCATGTAATCTTGGAGTTCCGTTGTATATAAAGGACGTGTTGTACGTGCCAAGTCTATGGGACAATTCGATGTCAGTAAAGAAGTTAGCAAGAGCAAGAGTCGAGGTGATGTTCAACAGCAAGGTGGTAACTTTGAAGCTACACGGGAAAGCCATTGCGACGGCCTTTTTGCGAGGCAACTTGTTTCATACAAAATTGAAAATCTCGGAGAATGAAGCGACTTTGTGCAGTTCAGAAGCAGCAAAGTGGCATAGACGACTAGGTCATCTGTCTGAGAATGGTATGAAAATGATGATGTGGGAAGATTTGACCAAGGGACTGAACTTTAAGCCTCAGAAGCTCCAATTTTGTGAAGCTTGCTTTTGAGGTAAGATTTGTCGAGAACCATTTCGACAGAAAGCGCAAAAGAGCAACGTGACTGCTCGGAAGAATCCATTCGGATGTATGTGGACCAATAGAGCCCGCGTCGTGGGATGGACACCATTATCGGTCAGCCTTATCGACGACTGGCGATGGTGTTCCGAGTGAAGAAGAAGCCTCAAGTTATGGAAAAAAAAATCTAGAGTACGAAGCGATGGTTACAGCTATGTTTGGAACATCGATTTATAAGTTAGCAGTAGATAAAGGTCGAGAGTATTGCTCCGGAAAGCAAATGAAATTCTTCAAGGCTGAAGGTATTCAAGTAGAAGCAACCATTGTATATTCCTCTCAACAAATCGGGATAGCGGAGTGGTTCAACCAAACCCTAGTGGATAAAGTTCGAACCATGCTTATGGGCTCGAGGATGCCTAAATCGATGTGGGGAGAAGCAGTTCTAACAGGTACGTTTTTGATGAATACGCTTCAAATGGATATCGCCTTTGGGACAGAAAATCGTTATTGCGCGAGATGTGAAGTTTAACGAAGCAAGTTATCCGTATGCGTTGCATTGTAGCGGAAAAGAAATGCCAAATTCCGTTGAAACAATTGAAGTAGAAGATGACAAATCTGACGATGAACTACCCAATGCAACAAGAACGGGACAGCAATTCGTCCCCTTAATGCTACAACTAGATAACTCGAAAAACAAAATTTTGAGATGTGCAACTTTGAAAATATGATCGTTTTACAAGGTGGTAGTTAATCGCAGAGAAAATGATTGTAAACTAAACCTTAACTTGTGTTTTTTGAATCACACGCTTATGAGCTGTGGATATTTTGCAGATCTAATTAAGAATAATGTTTTGACATATTGAAGTCAAAAATTTCAAATTTCAAGTTATCCAGTTGTAGCATTAAGGGGACGAATTCAGATGAATCGTCCACGAGGCATAGCGAACGGGAGTGCAAGCTACCGGGTAAGTTGTTGGAATATTTAATTGGTTTTGAAGCAACTGCTGTTGGCTGTCCACAATTCAGAGATATACCTCAGTCTCAGTTAGTGGTGAGAGGTTTTCTGCTACGTCCTGCCATCGATTTTGAAGAAACATTTGCTCCCGTGGCTCGCTTGACAACGGTGCATAAGGACGTTTCGCATACGGACGTTTGGCATAATGAACATTTGGCATAATCACCATTAATGCCTTCTTCAAAATACGATTAATGCCTTCTCTAAAATACTTGTTGTATGAAACTGCTTTATGCGAAACGTCCATTATGCCAAACGTCCGTATGTGAAACGTCCTTATGCGAAACGTCATTATGCGAAATGGGTCACCCCCGCACACTGGGACAGATCGCTGTTTCCGACGGCCAAAACCTCTAGTACTCTGGATATGCATCCTAGAGGTTTGGTGTCTTCGACAAAGTATTTTGAAATAATTTGTACTACATTTTGACTCATTTATATTTGATCTAGATAAGTGGAAACTTATCTAGATTAGTTTTATCTTTCGATAAGAGCGTTCTATTGAAAAACTTTCTTCTGCAAAGTTGTTCATTGAGACATTTTTGACATTTCTTCCGAAGACACTTACACTCTATCACTGACGTGGGTGGCGCTGTATGACACTTTAGCAAAAACGGTCAGAAAATCGATTTTGACCATTTGTTCATATAAAAAAAATGATAAAAATGTTTTGTTATTGAGTTTTTAAAGCTAAACTATAACAAAGTAATACAACAACATACACTACCAAAATTTTCAGATTTAATGATACTTCTAGTAAAAACTGTCCAAAAAAGTGATTTAAAAAATCCTGGATAACTCATGAACCGGCAGGTGACCGGCAGTCAAGAACATAAGATTCATTGTCGTGAAGGAAACAAAGTGGGCCGAGTGGAGCTTTTTCGTTAGAATAATTTTGGGACCGAAAAAAAAACAGTTATATCAGTATGTGATTTAAAATAGGATATATGTCATTTAATCTGCTTTCTTCTTGAACTTCTGAAAATTCAGACGTATTTCATTTTTTTGCATCATAAAATATGGCTTTTATGACACACAATACCGGTTCGTTTGACCACATTTAATTTAAACACTTTTTAATATGTACATATTCATGGAACGTAGTGAAGTGAAATGGAACGCTGTAGAACGGAGCGCAGAATCAAAACAAAACAGTGAAAAAGGTAACCAGAAACACGGTTCTGGGTTCAAATTAAAAATGAACCCCGATGGTTTGCATGAGGTATCGTTCAAATTAACGGGGGTACACTGTACTATTACTCTAATAAAAATCGAAGGATAGATAGGTAGGCAGATACACATATGGGACAAACTATCTTAAATGTTTAAATGTTTATTAGAACCCCAGTTAAGAGATAACTTCTAAAATTTATGAAAAGTTTATCAAATATGAGCATTTTTTAACATATTTTCATGAAATTTTCAAACTGCCACAACAAGAAAGCCCACGTGACCCCACTTTTTTTTCTTCACGACAATAAAATGTATGTTCTTGACTAGTCGTACATAAAAAATTAGCTTCCACCATCTGCCGCTTTACGAGTTATCCTGGATATTGTAAAACATTATTTTTAAACTGTTTTTACTAAAAATACAATCAAATCTGTAAATTTTGCTAGTAAATGATGTAAATATACTTTATTATAGTTAAACTTCTAACACTTGAAGACAAAATATTTTAAAACATTTTTTTTTGTAAAAAACAATGGTCAAAATCGATTTTTTGACTGTTTTTATTAAATTGTCATATATCGCCATCCCCATCAGTGATAGAGAGTAAATGTCTTCGGAGGAAATGTCAAAAATGCCTCAATAAAAAACTTTGCAGAAGAAACTTTTTAGGTAGGACGCTCCTATCAAAAGATAAAACTGATCTAGATCAGTTTTCACTTATCTAGATCAAACCTAAATGAGTTAAAATGAAGTACAAATTATCCCAAAAACACTTTGTCGAAGACACCAAACCTCTAGGATGCATATCCAGAGTACTAGAAGTTTTTGCCGTCGAAAACAGCGATCTGCCCCAGTGTGCCCCGTACCAACTTTTTCGTATTCTTATTTCAATCACCAATCGCATCAAACGTGTGTCACAATAAACGTTATTGTTCCTGTTCAACCGTGTTTTGTTCTTCGTCTTCAAAGCTCCACAACATCAAAAGGTTAAATAGGAGCGAGCTAAAGAACTGTACGGCAGCTGGGAAGGACGAGATCCCGGTCGAGCTTCTCAAGCTTGGAAGTTAGCCGATTTACCAATCGATCCACCGAGTACTTCTGAAGATATGTCAAAACGAAGAAATGCCTACCGGTTGGTTGGAAGGCCTAATACGCCCAATCTACAAGAAAAGGCACACACTGGAGTGTGCCAATTCCAAAGGCATTATCCTGCTGAATTTGACGTACAAAATACTGTCACGAACTCTATTTAACACACTGAGACCGCTAGAGGAGATCTTCGTCGGTAAATACTATGTGAAGACCAATCGAAAACGGACCAGATGTTTACCTTGCGAATGATTTTAGATAAATTCCGGGATTGTAACTCGCAGACTCACCATCAGTTTATTGATTTCAAAGCAGCGTACGATTCAGTGAAAAGAAATGAGTTGTGGCAGATAATGTCTAAACATGGGTTTCCAGCGAAACTAATAAGGTTGATTTGTGCAACGCATCAAGTGTTCAATTTGCAGACAAGGTTGTTCAACATGCCGTCGAGGGTGCTATTAGGAGACCATGCATGCAGAGAAACGTCACTATCATCCCACAATCGCGCGTGCTCCTTGGCTTTGCGGACGACATCGACTTAATTGGAATCCATCACAGGTCAGTGGAAGAGCCTTCGCGCCTCTGAATAGGGAGACAGTGAGGATAGGCCTCGCCGTAAATTCTACCGAAACGAAGTACATGATTGCAGATAGAGATAGAGGTAGGCCTAGTGGAGCTGATGCTAAGGTAATGTTTGATGCGGATGTGTTTGAAGTTGTTGAAGAGTTTGTTTACCTTGGAACACTTGTGACATATGACAATGACGTATCCTGCGAAGTGAAAAGGCGAATTGCGGTTGTAAAAACGGCCTTTCACGGATTTCGTAACCAGCTGAGATGCCGCAACTTGGTAAACGTTTTTTGTCGTTCATATCGATTTCAAACACACCGTGCCACCGAGCGCTATCAAATGGCATATCTCCGAAGCAACCATCACGACTACGACGACGACGATGATGACGTCTATCGATGATAAAACTGTGTAGAACAAGTGGAGATATGGCTTTTAAGTGTATTATGGAGTCCTTCCACGGACTCTCTAGGCTTTCCCAAAGGGGAGGGCAAAAGCAGAAGCAAAAGCACCCACATACAACTCTTCCATCAAAAACAGCAGCAATGGCAGCATTCGGCTTATGGAGCCGCGAAAGTTGATCCCTTCGTTTGTGTTCTCGGTCTCTCTCGCTACCGCTACTCAGTAATTATTGTAAACATCGAGAGTTGAAATCGAGGCGAAATGGTTTGTTTAGCAGAAAAAGTGCTTGCCTCATGCCAAATTGGTGGAAAATTTACGGAAATGGTTCGGGTTTTTTGTTTGCACTGGGATACCGAGAAAAGTGTCTCTAAAAATGGGTAACCGTTATGTAAGAAGCGCGCAGATTATTGATTTGATTGTTCTCTTGGTCGATAGGCCTTTTATAATTGAAAACTGCTGAAAAGACACATAACTTATGTGTTAATAAAAGCGAGATTCACAAAAATTACGGGGATGGAAAATCACAGCATTGCTGTGAAGCTCGTTTTACGAAGTCATAAACTTCGTCGCATCACAATCTTAAATTAAATTTGTATCTAACATGAGCCCTAGATAGTTAGCATCATCTGACGACCAATCTTTTGGAGCCCCTCGTGACAACATGTCTACTTGAAGATTCCAAATAAAGAGCTTTTGGTTTATGTGGGAATATTATAAGTTGAGTTTTGGGCGCATTTCGCAACTATGGAGAAAAAATATTTGAATTTTTTGCAATCCACTACAGATGACACGTAATTCACGCAGGAATTTCCGAAAACGTTTTCTTGATTGAGAATAATTTCAAAATCCTGAGTTACTTGATTTTCAATTGGACTAGTGAGTCCTAAATTAAAATTGTGTGCGCTTTCAAACTGCACAGCAAGTTTTTGAGGTTTTTTTCGGCAATTAATAAGTAGTAATTTGTTCTCCTCTTTCAATATTGGAATAAGTTTCTGAATATTTTTTATTAAAGATAATTGAAAAAAGGGGTCAAAGCCAATTGTGAAATTTTTTTTTCAAAACTTTCGTTTTTTACTTGAGAAAAACGTTTTTTAATTTTTTTGCAGATCTTCACTTTACATACCAAAATTTGAATGTCCTTTGCATCCCCATTGCAATTTGTTAAAGTTCCGAGAGCATTGCCAATATCAATTTTTGTTTGCAAAGAAACGTTAACATTAAGGTTACTGTTGATTAATATTTCATTCATTGCAATCATTTCTTAAATAATTGAGAGTGGAACTGATAGAACTGAGAATCGCTTCATGGTATATTTGAAAGACAACAGCTACATGATCAGAATCAAAATCAGCATGAGTACAAAGGCTACCTGCTTAAAAAGTAGTCATGTTTCCATTTCTTCAATATTTTCACTAGTCTACAAGCTAAAAGCACAAACTGTCTTTATCCGTCATGCGAAAAGAACAACGAATTGATCCGGAGATTTTGATAAGGCCCCTTTTTGCAAAACTTCCTCATAGTGTCAACATTAGCAGTAGCATTTTCCAGACAAACTTCCTTCATCAACGAACGGAACTAAATTCATTTCATCGGACGTTGACAGACCACAAGCCTTTCACAGTTCGTGCAAATGGGCATCTGCCTCCCCCGAAAAGAGCAAACCTCCATAGACAGGGTAGAGCAAATCTAAATTGGGCTGCCAACGCCAAGATAAAGACAATCAAAGCCAACCGCCGGCTCCCACTTGCTCACTTCCTCTATACGTTTTCCACATCCGCGTCAAGTTGTCGAACGCCAACGCCCACCCACACAAAGCGAAAGGTAGGTGATTTTGCCCGCTTAAGTTTTTCACTTAAGATTTCATCCATAATGAATTGGGGAGTTGGCACTTTTCTTGGCATAAGCTACCTCTTTCACGGCTACGCAGTAGCACAGAAACAAACTTGGAACCGTTTTTCGGAAAAGTTTCGAATATTTGGGCTCACTAAGGCGGCGACGACGACGCCATCGAAGGCCATGTTGAGCGGCGGCAGAGTTCGTAGTCCATGTGGCGGAGCGCAGCGTTGTGGCTTTCTGTTTGACAGTGGAAAAGCACGATAAAACCCGAAGCAGTAGCGCCACTAAAGGGAATTTGGTGAATCTGACTGGCCAAAGTTCGCTTAGATTTTGGAATGATTTTCTGCATATGATACATAAACAGTTGTAGAGTAATGCCTTTTATGTGAATGTGGTGGTTAATCGACAACAAAATGTGCAAATTGAGGAACAAAGGCCGTCTCTTCAATGTGATCATAATCAACGTGCACAGCCATCCCCTAGTAAGGGAGGATAAGGACACTTTCTACGCACAACTGTATTCTCATACCAGCTGCACAAGCCATTTCGTCAAAAGCGTTCTCAAATATCTCAACGCTCAAGTTGGTAAAGAGGAATTCAGACTAATTATTGAAAAGTTTAGCGCTCACAAGCTTACGAATGAAAACAACCTTAGACTCATTGATTCCGCCTCCTCATCACCCCCACAGGCTGATTCAAAAATCGACCATGTTTTGACTGATGGATATTACACAGCGTAACAAAAAAAACATCCTTGCGTATCTCCAGGATCAAATGAAGTATCTCTTGTAAATTTGATGTAGCTTAATCAAATGCCGTTCCTGCACAAAATTTTCTAAATCATCAAAAAATAACTTTTGGTTGGTAGGTAAAGTGAATTATGTGACATTAAGCAAATCTATCGTTTTTCAAACCGACAAACTTGCATGCAAGTTGACTGAAATTGTCATATTCTGCATTTTCAACATCCAATATCTCAATAACTTTTGTCCCTAAACTAGCATGAGCATAGATGACCGTACATCTCGTAGTTGCTACTCCGTGATTGCCCAGAACAATCAAAGTTGCTCAAAGTTCGAGTTTATGAGCCTTGAGATTTGGCCAGTGGGCTAAGATATGAATCTGATAATCACTTTTCATTGGTGATATGGACTCGCTCTCAGGCATTGTTAGGAAGTACACAGTCGAGGATTTAGGGACAAAATGTCGAAAGACAAAACGTCAGAAGCCAAAACTTCGAATGCCAAAACAACAAAGGGACTGTTTATCTGCGTATGAAAATCTTGTGGAATATTGGGAGAAATCCTTACAGTCACTCCTGATAGACTTTTTTTTATTTTGGATAATGTTACTATGAATTTTTCCGAGAGTTTTTCTAAAATATTTGTCGAATGCATCTAAAGAGAAACTTTGGGAAGAACTTCAAACGCAAAGTTTGAGCTTGATATTGATCTTGACTGGCCACCCGTGGATGCGTAGCCAGTATCGCTAGATCAGCTGCACTTACACAAGGAACCAACCAGATGACTGCTTGGGACTAACATACACCCTCAGTGTATAAGTGCTGGTGATTTTCTATTTTTAGGCAGCAATAACGCCTGTCACTTCAGAATGCTGATCAATGAGGGAAAAAGGGAGAAATTGATGATGTATATAACTGACTCCCACAGTAGACCGGATATACCCCTGCATCTACGCCCGTTTATGGGGAAGGTGTACCGGTGGTGGTAAATTTATGGCAGAGAGACTTGCTGCTTGGGGGCCGAGTGGTTGGAGTACGCGGCTACAAAGCAAAGCCATGCTGAAGGTGCCTGGGTTAGATACCCGGTTGGTCCAGGATCTTTTCGTAATGGAAATGTCCTTGACTTCCCTGAGCATAGAGTATCATCGTACCTGCCACACGATATATGAATGCGAAAATGGCAACTTAGGCAAAGAAAGCTCTCAGTTAATAACTGTGGCTGATAAGCTGAGAAGCAGGCTCTTCCCCAGTGAGGACGTTATGCCAAGAAGAAGAAGAAGAAGAAGAAGAAGAAGAGGAAGAAGAAGAAGAATTTTGAGTATGATATATTTTGAATGGAAGATAGAAACAAGTGAGAGATATGATTGTACCCTGTTTGGCATAAGGTCGTTTGGCATAAAGCCGTTTGGCATAAAATCGTTTGGCATAAAGTCGTTTGGCATAATGACCGTTTGGCATAATGGTCATTTGGCATAATGGTCATTTGGCATAACGGCCATTTGGCATAATGATTCACTTAAAATAAACATCGGTATTTTTAAAGCTCTAACCGAGATCAACACCACCGAGCCCATAGCAAAAAAATTGGTAGGTTCTAAAAAAGCGTCGTGTCCGTTCAGAGATTTTCCAAGCTAAGAATTTCAAAAAATGTTGTGACATTAGAGAACAATACTAAATACAACTCGTGACGGGTCTCTACATCTCAGAACATAAAGTATCTTTGAGCTTGTTGCGATATACATATTTGAACACAGTAAATTGGCAAAAAAAAGTTCACAGTTATTCATCACGGGAACGCTCATAGAATATTTCGCTGCAGATCAAGCTCTGTCTCAGCTTGGACGTAACACCCGATGAAAATTACTTGATAAAAGAATGGATTTTTTTGCAAAATATCAAAAGCTCTAATCCAGAGATTTATTAATGCGACTTAATGCAAAAATAGCCTTTATACGAGAGCAGATTATTTTACGTTTAAAATGTTTGAGGTTAGAGCCAAAAAAATCTTTTCACAGCATAGCTCAAATGAACAATACATCTTTAAAAGAAAATATTTGTGGCAAAACTTTTCAACGATTCAATATAAATTCTTATTTTAGAAGTGTACATCAAAAACACAGTCTATTTTCGAGAGAAGGGAGGATTTGTAATTGAACTAATATTTTTTTCCAGCATATCTCGGAAGGAAATCACGCGTTCGTCCCAAAAAAGTATATGTTGAATATTAGCAGGTTCTAAAGTTATTATCATTCTAACAACACATCTGGCAAGAAATGATAAAACAGCAAAATATAAAAATGGTTAACATTTAGCCTTACTAAATAATAAAATTTAAAACAGTATAAATAAAAAGAACAGCCTATTTTAAAAAGAAGGCAAAATTTAGAATTAAACCAGTAGAAGAATGGACACCAAAAATTATTGCAGCATAATAAAACGAAAAGACATAAAAAAGTGCGTTCAGAATCATGGAAGTGATTGTGCTACTTTTCCCCGAATGACTGGTTTCCCTGAAAAGCGGTGCCAAGAAATAACGATAAACAGTCAAAAAAAGGAAGTATTCTGTCATTCTCGACTATACACATGTTGGCAAAAATGCTGAGGACGGTAAAACTCGAAAGAACCGCCAATTAAATAAAGAAGGGTGCATATTAAATGGTCAGTTCGTTCACCACCCTGAAATGTATAAAGTTACGACAATTATGAGTGCTCAAAACTTTTCAGGGATGTGGGCTAGTCGGGGAAACGGAATATTCTGGGAACTGGCATTCCGGGAACTAGCGTTCGGGGAACCGATATTCATGGAAAAGTAGCACAACCCATCGAAGTAACTGCAGTAATCGATTTCTCTTTTCGCTGATAATTTGAGCAGATCAACGTTATCGATTGTCGCCCTTTTGTCAATTGGAAACAGAAAAATACTTTGAAAATATTGCTCCAATAGAACAGCCTATGCATAAATGAAGAAAAAATTATTTAAATTTTAAATCAACAGTTTTCATACCTATAATAATGGTTACATCATAGTTCGAAAAAAAATAGAACAATTAAAAGAAGGGTAAGTTTGTGCTAAATATATAAAAATCTTCAGTGCAAAAATTTGTTCCAATCGCGAAACTCAAAAGAAGAATTAAGATTTGAAAGAAGGGTAATTTCTGGATAAATAATAAAATACCATTGGCAATAACTTTCCTAATATGCTTAAATTTATTCAAGAGCGTATGTTTGTTGAATGTTTGTTGAATGTTGAAAGTGTCAATTTGTATCAATTGACTCCAAAACAAGCCTGATGTCATCAGAAAAATTCGATAGAAACGTAAAAACGAAAAACTAAGAAATTCTTGGTTTCAAACTCATTATGCCAAACGACTGTTATGCCAAACGACCATTATGCCAAACGACTTTATGCCAAATGACCATTATGCCAAACGACTTTATGCCAAACGGCTTTATGCCAAACGGCTTTATGCCAAACGGCTTTATGCCAAACGGCTTTATGCCAAATGACCTACCACCGAGAGATATACAACTACAAAGTACAAGGAAATGGACGGGCCTGGGATTGAACCCATGACCTTCTGCTTATGAAGCAGATGCGGTAGCCATCAGACCCCTACCCCGTCTAATGATGGAAGAATGGAAGCATAGGGAAATGGTAAATGGTTTTTTGTTCGTTTCTGGTTCTATCAAATGATAGGAACTGTGATAGATCAACTGTGGTATATAGAATGGAATATTCGAGTGGACGAAGGTGCGGTGTTGCCATCTGGGAAAAGTTTGCTCGATGCGTGAAGCGTCGAAAATTTTACCCGTCAAGGTATAGGAAGTGAAATTTCAAATGCTGATATAAAATTTACTACAATAGTTATTTAAAATCTTTTCTGTATATCTTGATAGACTTTTGATGGGCTAAGCAGGCCAATAATGGCATAATATTTTGAGTTTTATATTTTTTTCTCAATATGTCTTAGGAGAAATTCAATGAAAGCGTGTATAAGAGTTTTTGAATAAAGTACTGAAATCCCCGTAGGAATTTTCAGAGGAATATCTTATATTATCCAGAGGAATCAATTATATTCAACCATGTATAGGAGATTTGGCCCAAATTCAAATGCTCATAACTTTTTGAAAATGGATGAAATAAGATGCATTTGGAAGCATTCGATGGCAAATTTGGTTTAGTTTCAGCAATGGCTTGGTCAAGCATATTGCTCACCTGACATCGGAGATATTCCGGATTTTACGAGGTCATGTGAAATTTTTTAGATGTTACAGGAAACTAGAACTAATTGAAGATTGAATGCAGGTGGACGTATTGATATTCGTAGGAAATCTTCCGAGATATGGCATTATGGCATATTCTGTAAAACTAGCTCCGAAAAATATGATCAATTACGTTTGTACTTCGCATCATATATCAATCTCCGGAACTATATCCATGTAGGCATCAAACTTCAATATGATACTTTCGGGAAAGTATTCAGAACCAATAGATGCTCTGACCAATCTATAGCGGGTTCCAAGTCCCCCAGGGGAAGTGGCCAATTAGAAACATGTGCGTTGCCATATCAATGTGGGTATCAAATTTTAAGATGTTTAGAGGTGATACTTTCGAAAACATTTCCAAAACTACTGACTGACATGACCACTCTATTGTTGGTTCCAAGTACCCCGGGAGATGTGGCCAAATTAAAACATATCCGGAACCACATCAATATGGGTGATAAAACAAGATTTTTGAAGCTGACGTTTCCGGAAGCATTTTCAGAAACACTGCCTGCTATGGCCACACTAAAGTAAGTTCGTATAGCCCGAGAGAAGTGGTCAATCCTTTCCATGTCCAGAACCATATCAATATGGGCATCGAACTGAAATCAAACCTACTATAGAGAGGTCATAGCAGCCTGTGGTTCTAGAAATGCTTCTGGAAGGACTACCTTCAAGAACCTTGAACTTCGATATCCATATTGGTACGGCTCCGAACATGTTTTGAATTGTTCACATCCCTCGGGGCATCTGGAATCTACTATAGCGTGATCATGGCTGCCTATGGTTTCAAAAATGTTGAAGATCCGGAACATCTCCGGTGTCCGGTGGCCAATATGCTTGACCAAGCAAATTCCTGAAACAAGACTAAATTTGCCATCGAATGCTTCCAGATGCATCTAATTTCATCCATCTTTCAAAAAGTTCTGAGCAATGGAATTGGGGCAAACTTTTACCTATCTCAATCATTTTGCCCATCTCCTGTATTAATACATTCTTAATCTTCTTTCTGGCGTTACGTCCCGACTGGGAAAGAGCCTGCTTCTCAGCTTAGTGTTTTTATGAGCACTTCCACAGTTATTAACTATGCCCAGAGAAGTCGAGAAAATTTCCAACCCGAAAAGATCCTCGACCAGTGGGATTCGAACCTACGACCCTCAGCTTGGTCTTGCTGAATAGCTGCGCGTTTACCGCAATGGCTATCTGGGCCCTATAAATATCTGGAAGGTTCAAGGAAGAATCACAAGGGATATCCATCGTGAGTTCTTTGGAAAAGTGATGAAGGATTCTCTTTCACGGGATAAGACAAAGAAGGAATATTTAGTAGTGAATAGGGTTGTCGCAAATTAATCGATAATTTCAATTAATCGATTAATTGACTCACTAATCGATTAATTTATCATCAATACCTGGCTCACTCAATAATCGAGATAATCGATAAACTCAAATCGATTATTTGTCGATTTTTGCAAATAAAAGTCTAATTCAAACTACGGTGATGTTTTCCTGTAAAACACTGTGTTGTGTAAAGTTGTGTACGAAAATTTATTGCACAAACAATCATAAAACCACGAATAAGCTTATAGATGTAGCTGTTGTCCATTTTAATGTTCTCTGTGCATTAACCTCAAAATACATGATTTGTTCGGTAAAATTTGAAAAAAAAACACCAAGTCGAATTGTCCCATAATGAAATATAAACTAAATACATTCCCATTGCAAAACAAAATTAAATGGTGTTTTGATTATCTTAAAGTTTATCTCAAAAAGGTATCAGAATGATAAACGAATTGTGAAAGTTTCATTGGTATCCAAACATGTTTCATTCTCTTGATTTTTTTTCAGTATTCGTTTTTAATTGGATTAATGGGACTCATTTGCGATTCACAGCACTATATTGTCTATCAATATGGGTCATTATATCATAGGGCCTTCCTTAGCCGAGTGGTTAGAGTCCACGGCTACAGAGCAAAACTATACTAACGGTGTCTGGGTTTAATTACGGGTCGGTCAAAACAAAATTTGGAGTTTAAGCCAAGGGCTGTAACAAAATCGAAAAAAAATTTTAAAAAATGTTTTTGGACTTAAACAAATGAAAAACGAGTAAAAAAATTGAGTAAACATGTGTTTATGGCCTAAACTTAAGCGTTTGGTACCGTAATCCGGGGTAACAATGATCATTTTTTGAATATTTCTTAAATATTTCGTTTGAAAATGCAAATGTTGCAAATTTTATATTTTAAAACAGGTACTGCCAACCATAGCTCGTGACTATATACTGCATTTTCTTTTCTGAAAGATTGAAGCATGTTTTTTGATTTAGCATTGAGCACTTATGTAGACAACGTTCGGTAATATTGAAAATGTCGTTGCTTACTTAAATCGTGACCCCTGAAGCCGAATATGAAGGCCAAACGCTTACAAGTCATTTACTTTTTTAATTATTTTAAAATTAAAAACACTTCGAACAACGGAATACGCCTAAAGGTAGGGAATTTCCTGAGGGAATTTTATGTTCTTCTCAGTAATTCGTTAATGTTGCCTAATTGAGCATACTTATGAAAGTTTTGACAACGGAATCGTTTTCAGCTATGCCATTTTTAGTAAGAACCGCATTTTTCTTGCATATATCGTTTGCAGAACTTATGTGAGATATGAATCTTCGGTAGTGTCATCCTTATGAATATGAGAAAGAGAAACACCATTCATGATTTGGACATGTTCCATCAATAAATGATGTTACGAACTTTTTACGAGATGAGTCATTCCGATCAATGTTACCTCGCTGATCAATGATAGCCCGGATTACGGTACTAAAATTGGGACAGGGCTCTTGGACCCTATTCTCTCTGAAATTCTTTCGACGATTTAATAAAAAGGATTTGATGATTTTTTTGTAAATTTGCTCCAGGAAATCATTGAGCACTTCAACATTGACTCCAATGCTAGTACCTCCAGAAAGTTCCATGAATATTGCTTTGCAAATTTTCTAAGTTACGATTTCACTAATTCTTCCAATGGATTTCCCAGTACCGTAATCCGGGGTAACATTGAACATTTTTTAGGATATTTCTTAAAAAAATCATTTCAAAATGCATATGTTTGAAGTTTAATATTTTTAGAGCAAGTGCTGTCATCCATTGCTTGTGTGTATATAGTTTTTTTTTGTTTTCTGAAAATTAAAAGCGTGATTCCTTTTTCCCCACTGACATGTTAAATTTTAAAACCAATAACTTTTGCTGTTTATTGGATCAGTGTTGGATTATCGCTTAAGGTGAAACATCTTGAAATCCAAGTTCCAAGGTTGCACTACATCTTCAAAGGCATTAATCTCGCGAAAGAAGTAACCAACAACAGTGTACTTTTTATTTTAACTTTGTTCACTAACAGAAAGCTTAAAATAATGAGATCAGTACCTTTTTTTCACTATTTCTTCAGTTTAGTGTCTTTGAAAACATGAGTAGGGGCACAAGTCGGCCATAGGGACGGCCATCTTTAGATTTCGAGATTTTTCACCTTAATGCAGTGCCATACAACTTTGTTCAATGTAGATAAACAGAATACTACATAGCTTCAAAAATGCAATTGCAACCTCTTCATAAGCTTGAATGCTTATTGAATTGAAGCGGTACTCATTCTTTTATAATCAATGTGAGCTTCAATCTAAAGTTATTGGTTAAGCGTTGATTTATTAAATTTAGATAAAGAGACTTAAGCCTTAGGTAGATTCACATTTTAGTGTAGAATGTTCCTTCCTGTCTGAAGTCTGAATATTGAACCTTATAGTACATTGAATGGTTTCTTAAATTGTATCAAACCTTTATGAGTTTGTAGAATGTGCTATATTCCTCACAAAAAGAGCTTATTGATAATTTCAGAGTGGCTGGATTTTGAAGCAAAAGCGGCCGGGATTCGAAGCATAGCTTATTCAACGTCCGGATTTTGAAGCAAGATATATCACACATTTCATGTATTTTTAGTGGTTTGTATTTCATTGTACTTTAAATTATTTGCATTTTTTTGGTCTCAAAACACACTCCCTTACACACATAGTTCAATAATATGTTTCATCCTTTTACACGAAATTCAATGAAATATGCAAGAGTGAAGTTATCTAAAGTGCTTAGGTGTCTGGATTTTAAATCAAAACGGTGCATCCAAATACCGTTCAAAATATGTTTCACTACCATGTGAACATAAAAGGTGCGATAAATGCCTCTAAATAGTTTTGGCCAGCAAGGTTGTCCAAACACCCCTTAGTGCAGCTTTTGAACGAGGATTTGATTGCTTTAAGGTGAAGATAAATCGAAGCCAAACCTCAAATTTTCAAAAGCATGGATTTGGAGAACCAAACATCCGTTTAAGCTGAAAACCTAATCGATTGGTCACTCGATGCTGGTGACCAATCGATTAAGTTTTCAGCTCAAATGGGTGTTCGGTTCTCCAGATCCGTGCTCTTGAAATTTTGAGGTTCGGCTTCGATTCATCTTCACCTTAAGACAACGAAACGAGGACGGTAGCGCGGTGCAGTTTGTCACTGGGTGGTCGGGCGAAGACAGATTGGCACAGAGGTGCAAGGTGCCATAATGAGTTTGAACGAACAAAGTGGCGTTTTTCTTGGCGTGAGGAGAAGTTCTTTTTGCAGCTCTCAGCTCCCAGCTCAAAAGACAAAGCACCGGATAGACGGCTTCGACAAAAGCTACGGCGCGCGGAAAGAAACGCGCAGAAGGTGGCAATCATTATATTGTGGACGGGTGTCGTCAGAAAAGCTCCGAACAGGAAAAGAAGGGGCAAAAGTTTTCCTTCATCTTCGGAGCATTTGGGGTGCGCTGATGCAGGAAAAGCGGGAGGGTTGAAATTAAAACAGTTGAAGAATTTATGATGACGTCGAAAGGACGATACGCTGCTGGTCTGATGGGTCTTTATTGGGGGGGCGGTTAGTAGATACAGTTGGGATAACTGATAAAACTGATGGAACTTCTTGCAGAAAGACATCTGTAATGAGCTACGAAAAGTTTTGCTTTTAACTGGCTGCAGAACCAAACAAAGTAGGGCGGGTTTGAATTGCAAGCTGAGATATTGCTGGTTCGGGTGACAGACATTAGAGCTGCTGATAATTTATTCAACGAAAGTTTTGCGGATTAACTTACACATCGGTAGAGTTATGCATTGACAGCGATCATCCTCAAGATGTATGTCACTTACCTGAAAAGAAAAGAAATATAAAATTAGTGGATTTTACTGATAACAAAAGTAGAAGATATAATAATAGTTAAATTTTTATATATGTGGTTGTCCTAATAACGGCTTAAGTAGATTAAAGGGCAAAATGTCGAAAGTCAAAACGTCGAATGATTCCCAATGGGTCGCGACGTTCTCAATCGACCGGTTGTGTTTGAATGAACATCTAATTCTTTCGACAAGGGTGCGCTTTGCCACATGTTTATTGAGTTTAAATCGAATTGAGGTTAACTTCTGCGTCCATGAGTCCTCTCGTGGTGTAGGGGTAACGGCCTATCTAATGAACAGGAAGTCGTGAATTCGATTCTCACTGTGAAGACATGTTACTTTTTCGCAAACTTTGCTTCAAATTGTTCATTTAATCCAATTGCAAAGTATATGCAATGTTTAGTTTTAAGGCAATTGTTCATTTATTTAAATAATTGTAATGCATGAATTTGACAAGGCATGCTTAGGTCTAGTAGGAACGAAAATCCAGAAAGAAAACCAGTACGATAAAAATATCCTTTAAAGTTGGCTCTGTGTGTAACCCACATTCGACGATTTTAATCTACTTATTGATTTGACTTCCAAAACACCCAGTTTTCAATCTCAAGCTTGGACGCAGAAATCCAAATCCACGGCTTAACTTCAATTTTAAAACTGAAATCCTTTGCAGATGGTCCGAAATTAAAACCGACAGCGAAACTCATCGCCATCTAATCCCTGGCATCATTAATAGGCTCAGAAAGGGAACGTTTTCGCTCTCTGTCCAAACAAAAACAACATCCCCGAAAAAACAAAAAAAAAACCGCTCTATAAACGTTGCTTCATGGTGGAAAGGATGATGATGATGATGATGGTGATGACGTAGCCGTTCCCGTTCACTCCAAATCCATCGGCTTTAAAGCGACCTTCCCAGAATCATCGTGTTTTTCCGTTGGTTCAGGATTCCTTCACATCGACCGGTTTTTCCCTACTGCTCCACTTTCATTTCCTCAGCCGACGGTTTCCTTCCCTTTTTGCATTCGGCTGAGGAGCTCTCAAGCGCTTACCTCAACCCTGTCCCCACCCACTTCCTCCCCTTTAGTTCGGGAGCATCACCATTTTCCGCTAATAGGTTTTCGAGGGCCTTGGTAAAAGCCCAGAAAAAGAAGCGAACCAGCAAGGAGGAATAAAAAATGCTTACAAAGCCGGTTCACTTTTCATTTCTTCGTCTCACAATTCAAGAAAATGTTCTACGAACTGGTGGGAGGAGTTACGAGGAGGACGATCCAAGATCAAAGAGGAGGCATAAAAACAAGCTTCTATTTACGATTACCATGCGCGTTGCATTATGGGTCAGAAATCAAAATTTCTCGTCAGAAATTCATAGAAGAAATACACTTAGAAATTACACAAACAAAAAGAAGGGAGAATTTCTGAATTTAATAACATACTTCCAAAAATTGGGTTGTAAAACTGTCACTAAAAGTGACAAAAATGGAAAAAAGGATGTTTCTCCGGAATGCGAACTTTGTTCCAAGGGTGAAATGAGCAATCAGTTCGATGCTGTAGACAAATTTTCCGAACACCAACTCGAAGCAGTCTCTAGCCCAGGCTCTTTGATTCAAGTGAGGAAGCAAAGAGTGCCGCCTACCGTGGTCAGTTGTTTCAAATTTGGGGGATTTAGGCAGGAGATCTTGAACTGTATTAGGGGAATCAAGGTTTCCTTACTAATCGCAAAAGACTGTCGCATTTTGCCGGAAACTCTTAGAGATCGCGAGCTTCTTCTCAAACATCTCGAAGATGAGAAGCACTTTGTTTTACTTATGACAACAAAACTGAACGTGTGTTTAAGATTGTCTAAGTAAATATAGATCACCTGAAGAGATCAAAAATGGAATATATGATAATTTTGTTGCAAAATTTTGATTGCCGGCCCATAGTGCATTGGTTGCTTTCTTGGCAATTTCTAGGCAAACGGCTGCAGAAACAACTTCATGATGGACCTTTCTCTCTCTCTCTGAGGATCGTTTGGTGGCCTTGCCCATCTCATCTTTGGTTGCTGTATTTTTTCCCGTCTTCATCACATTTACCACGTATACATCTGCGAAATCATCTTCTATTTCGGACACGCGGCAAAGGGCGGAAGTGGCCCCAACAAGCAAGCTCTCATTTAGTCCGGAAGACGGACGGACCGCCCGCAGTGAGAGCACGAACGAAAGAAACATCTTCGGGAGGAGAAAAAAAAAGAATCCCACGCAGTGAAACCGATCCGAATGACTTGTCATTTGCTGCCCGGTCCCTCCTCCTTTGCTCTGCTTAGTCGTGCGGGTATTCCTAGCTCATTATCTTAACAGGCTAAATGGTGGCTTATAGAGTGAGAGTTTTGAAATGGCACTGTAAAGCGCTGAAGAAAGTTGACCTTATAAGTGGGATCGATTTTATTTCTGTATTTGGTAGGACGTTTTCGGCTGACGTTCCAATTTTTTTAAGGAGGAAAACAAATCGATGGCAATGACTTCATTATGTTTAAGTTGAACGGTTTGAATTTTCAGATTTCAAAATCCAGAGCTGTATTCAGTTTATCTACATGAATTCCAGAATTATGAGTTCAAATTTTTACAAAATTCTTGGTATGATTCATTCGTGAATATCTAGTGACAGTTTTTGAATTTAAATGAAATTATATGGCAGAACTGCTACTGGACAAACTAATCAGTTTGCTAAAGCGATAATAGGAACCCTGGTCGAAAGGACAATACATTGAATTATTGGTTCCTTTCGAAGAGAATCATTGTTCCAAGAAATTTACTTTCCCTTCCAAATCTCTCCTTTCGACGTTTTGGAATTCTACGTTTTGACATTCGAAATTTGCCTCCCAACTGGAATCCTTTGATTATCTTTTGGGAACTACATCTATCTTTTGGTAATCTGCCTAAGAATCCCTGTACATAATAGGAACTTCTGGGAACCCTCCGGAATACATAACAAAATTGACAACCACTTGTGGATTAAAAAAAAAATCATCGATATTTCAACTTCTGGGGCGTTTTCCAAACATCATAGCACCTTTGAAACACCTGGGAGCTAATTGGGAGTACATTGTTACCTTGTAAAAATGCTTGAGAAACTCTTGGAAACCTTATGAGAACATCTCTAAATTCTTAAAATTCTTCCGGAACCTCCAAAGAGCCAAATACAGGCTCAAAGAAATTCTTTCAGTCCTTTGAAACCCCTGTAAAAATCTCTGTAGAACCACTATGAGCTCTTGAAAAACTCATAAAACTTCTTGAAACCGCTTCTAAACACTCCAGATAGTCGTAGTCGTAAATGCACAAGAGCGAAATTAAGATGAGAAGCTGAGAGACGTTGGTCCGCACCCCGCTAGTCGAAGGACTTTTCGTGTTGAAGATTTTCTCGATTTTCCAGGGCATAGAATTCCTTGGTAATTGCCATTTGATTTACACATGCAAAAGTGATCAATTTCCAAGAGAGCTCTCAGTCAATCATTATGGAAGCTGAAAAGCAGGCTCTGTCCTAGGTGGGACGTTAAAACAGAGAAAAGGAGGAAAAGAGTGTCCTGAGTAAAAAAATGAATTTCAAAAACACAGAAATACATCTTATATTGCTTGTGAGTTTTACGGACCACACTCCGAGGAGTTCTTGAATAACTCATAGCACTTATGAAATTCAACACATCATGTTAAGAATTTCTATAAATGGTTTTGAGTAAGTATGAGTAAAATTCATAGTACTTCAAAGTGTTTGAATATCTTGTTGATCTGGAAACCTATATTAAAGAGAGGCAAAAAAAAGTTAAAGATAATTGGTGGTCTAATATCTTAGTTGTTCAATTTATATCTTTTGATATCTTGCATTCTTGCATCTATCACTCGTTCCATTCATTTATTCTAGCAATCACTAGAATCAGGAACGGAAATCATACCGTTTCTCATTATCTCCTCCGTAACTTTATTGAGGCATGATACTTAGAGAAATACTATCAGCAATTGCTACAGGTATCATTTATTAACCCTTCGGTTGTCGCGCGAATTTTTGTGACGCGAGTAGTCGCGCGTTGTACTTTGTACAACACGCTTGGTTTTACGAATATCCCAAGAGCCTGATTACTTAGAAAGATGGCGTCTTCGGCAAAGTTGTTTAGTGGCTCAAGGGTTGATTCGAGTTGGTTGATTCTTAATTTTGCCAACAGGTGACTCTAGTGTGCATGAAACATTTGTTATGCAGATCTCAGGATCTTGACCACTTAGAAAGATGGCATCTCCGGCAAACTTGTTCAGTAGCTCAAATGCTTTCTTTGTTTAATCCTTGAAGTCCTAGATTAGCTAAAATAATGATGGTCCTTGAGCTACGCATTGTTGAAGATGCCATCTTTCTTAAAGGTCAGGATCCTGAGGAATCCGCAAAATAAAAGTTTCATGCTCACTAGCGCCGCTTGGTGGCAACATTTTGAATCAACTAACTCGAACAATGATAGTCCTTAACTTACTGAACAACTATGCCGTAATGGTCCGGATCCTGAAATATCTGCAGAACAAAAGTAGAAGTTCCATGCTCACTAGTGCCACCTAGCGGTCAATTCCGAAATAAATTAGGTACCTTCAGATGGCGCTCCACCTCCAGAACAACTTTACTGAAGACACCATGTCTCAAAATTATCTGGATTTTGAGATACCCCGATTTTAAATTGCGTTCTACTCATTATTATGCGACTTCTATGTACATTTGTTGATTTCACCGCATTATAAAAAGCCATACTGTAAACAAAAACTATTGAGTATTGTTCTTAAGAAGCTTCTGTAGGAATACATTTTGGTTTGGTGTCGATAGATATCTTTGTTACAAAATCATATCATATAAATTACAACTGTTGTACAAAGTACAACAGCGCGACAGCCTTCAAGTCGCTTGTGCCACCTCTAATTCTTGATATTTTAAGCTCAAAATTTTAGGCTAGTGAGCATGAAAATTTAATTTTGCGAATATCTCAATAGACTTATCACTTAGAACGATGGCGTCTTCTGTAGAGTTATTTAGTAGCTAAAGGGCTATCATAATTCTTGGAAAAATATTCGAGATTTTGCCACCAAGCGGCGCTAGTGTGCATGAAACTTTTTTTTTGTAGATATCTCAGGAGCCTGACTACTTTGAAAGATGACGTTGTCGGAAAAGTTATTCAGTAGCTCAAGGGCTATCATTATTTTAGCTGATTTCGAATTTCAAGGCTAAAATAAATATACCCTTTGAGCTACTGAACAACTCTACCGAAAACGCCATCTTTCTAAGTGATCAGACTCTGTGTATATTGTTCAGTAGTCAATACCTGAGTTTGTAATTACGATGGTATTGAAAAAAGGTTTATACAATACTTAAAATACTTAAACGATACTTCAATGAGATATTCGACAGCTGTTGAATAGGCCGTCCCTTATTTTTCATAAAATGCGAAATGTTATAAGTTCGTCATTGTAAAGTGCTCATTTTGGTAGGAAAAAAAATCTGGTAAAAAATTGATGTCCGTACGTGGAAGCTAAATGGTCTCCCAATGGCCCACAAGATATTAGGTGTAGATGACCCCCGTGCGCAAAATCGATCTCAATGCTCTAGTGCGCGCAACATCTTTCTAAGTTGTTAGGCTCCTGAGAAATTTGCAAAACAAAACTTTAATGCACACTAGTGCTGCCTGGCGGCGGAGTTCCGTATCTGAATGACCACCGCATGTCAGTCCATGATCTCCTTAATAATTTTTACTACAATGAAGCAATGTGGTTGAAAAACTCAAATCCTCATAACTCACATTTGAGATTTTTCATACGTGAGTTGCCAACTACGCAACACAGCATCTTCTAAGTCAAACGTTTTGTATGAGAACAATGAAAATTGTGTATGTATGTATGTGTATGTAATGTTTTAGGGTAAAAAAGGTGTAACGCAATAAAAAGCCGGAAAGATAAAATGTCAAATGCGTGGTAAGAAATTTTGCAGACATTTTTTTGACCTTCTGTTAAGTCTGTTCTTTCCTTTTGTCGTTTGACCTTCCTTTCTTTCGACCTTATGATTTGAAGGAAATATAACATTTTGCAAAAATATCTGCTTCAGTTCAAAGTTGAAATACCTATATGATAGAGCATAGAGTAAAGTAGGGCAAAAGTTCCTTATTATAGTTACTACCTGGATTGAAAACAAATGTGAAAAAATACAAGGTTGTTCGAAAAGGTTAAAAAAAAATAAGAATCAAATTATTTTCGATATAAACTTTTGCCCTACACCAATTTTGAACTCTTGGCTCACCTAAAGCTCATTTAAGATAATCAATAGATAAATATAAGGCTTCCATTTTTCCAGCAAAACTGTTGCCAATCTATTAAAGATAAACAGCTTGGTAAGTATTCATTTCTTTTCAACTGTTATAGTTTTTTATCCGGAATATAGATTATTTAACTATGGTCGAACTTTTTTTCGTTTCTGGATCCATGTGAGCGGCGGCCGGAGTTCTGTTTGATCTTCCGACCTTGACGCTTGCTCCTGCGGGACGGGTGACGAGGGCAGGATCAAACATGTCGCGCGTCGGTCGAGTGAAGTGAAAAAGTTCCACGATCGGTTAGTTCTGTTTGATCTTCGACCTTGACGATTGCTCCTTGGCAGTGCGTCAAGAAAGCCCGAGCAGTCGTCAGTTGTTTTCCCTTTCGGGTCGTGCGCCTATTTTCTCTGAGTGCTTTTATATAGCCGAGCAAACGAATGTGGATTGTTGCTGCTCAGTCAAGGATGACGGATCAATTGGTGAGCTCGTTTCATGCTACTATTTCTAATCTATAAAATATGTATGACTGCACATTTAATCGATACAACGGTAGGACGTAAATATGATTTTTCAACAAACTATGAATGGTTCGTCACTGTGAGTGTCGACATAAACTCTAATTCATGAATTATTTATGTTTAACATTTTTTTGTTTTCAAAACACCCCTTTCTTTTTATCTTTATTTTTGTAATTATAAAAAAAAAAAAACTTTAAATGGTTCGACACTACAAGTGTAGACTTGCGGTTCACTTTATTCAACAAACTTTGGATGGTTCGCCACTGTAAGTGTCGGCATAAGAATAAGAGTGTTCTATGATGTTCCAGCCAATCGAGTTTTTGTTTCTTTTCAAATAAGTAAAATATAATAACACATGCTTTAGTCCTGACAGCTGTAGTAATGTTACATTTAGATATTTGTTCAACAAACTTTGAATGGTTCGTCACCTCATGTGTCGGCATAATATTCCTTTACATAGAAATTGTTCATATCAAATGAAAATATTATATTTTCATAAAAGCATATTTATATTTGACAAAAAACTATTTATCATGGTCTAATCACTTATCAAAGTGAATCCTTTGACCCAACGATCCCCCCCATTAACAAACATCCTTCCCAGTAACCTTTGTGGAGATGCAGAGGCAAACACGGTCTCCAAATAGCAAAGGTTACACACTAACATTCCTTCCCCCAATCCCACCTGACTGCAAGGACGTGGCCGGCGCCGTTATTGACCCTGTATAAATAGAGGCACTGAATTATGCACACTAAAGAAGATCCCAGCCGAACTTCTAGTTGATTCTTTGTGCATTTTCACTGACTTCGGTCAATCACGGAATAGCAACCATTGATATGTGTAGTCAGTCTAAGCTAAGCTAAGCTCTGGATCCATGTGAGCGGCGGCCGTGTGCATTGTCATACACCGGCTCAATTCCAACGTGTGCTTCTCTTCGATCTCAGGAAGTTACTCTCTTCACTGCCAGGTGCTGGTTGGTTTGTCTCCCATCGCATTTAGATGGTGCTGTAACGTAAAGCTCTTGGCCAATGAGAAAATCATCTTTTTGGCGGTTCCACTTTGTGCTTCGATGGCCAACATCTTCTCCTGAATCTTTTCGTACACTCGGGAAACACCAAGCATACGCGTCGGCTTGGCTTTCTGTAGCGTATTGAGCAGCGTTCTCTTCATGGTTTCCTATCGGCAAAGTGCACAGTACAGGCGAACTGTAACGACAGAAAAATGTCCACCATTTGAGCGGCAACGTAACTCAGTGGCAGGAACGACACCAGCACCTCCTTTCCGTACTGAATCTGATCCAACCGTTTGCCGATGGAATACGAATCCCAAGTTAAGCTGTCAAGGGATTTCATCACTTCCTTCGGATTACCAATATTTCCCGAGGTATAGACCAGACAGCAGCAGTTGTTGATGACGATGTTTTCCTAACGGGTCTTGAATTCCTCCTCCATGTCATCGATGCTCATATCATTCAGCTCGGACCACCAATAGTAGCCATACTCACGCTTCACGTATGGAGCATAAGGGGACGTAGTCTGGATGAGAGCCTTCAGATGTGGCCACTGGCTCTTGATAGAGTCGATCTTCTCCATCTGTTTCGCGTCGTCCACCACGACGATGTGGGTCCGAGAGCTCTCCAGTACGTGCTTTACTGACTCGACCGAATGGGTCGTTGACACGCCGGTAATGATGCCACCAGCGTGGATGGCTGCCAGTTGGGAGACGATCCATTCGGGGCTGTTGAACGCAAGGACGATCGCGGTATTCTCTGTAAGTAACTGTAGTCCAAATCTTCTGCGCAATCTTTTACATCATGGCCGGGTGGTCGGGATAGTCCCGCACGATGTGATTGACCGAATCGCGTTCCGAAATCGGATCCAACGAGGCAATGCCTTCCTTGGAAACGCGCACCTTCACCGCTCTATTTGGATCCGCAGTGGTCAAATTTTTCACCTGTTCGATACGCCTGAAGCGCTCGAACTTTTCCTCCTGCAACTGGTAATACATTTTCGGCGGGATTGATTGGTAGTAGAACTTTTGCTCCACATTACTCTATATTATCATTGAAACAAATTGTCACTATGGGAATATGTATTCGACACAAGTAATGAGCTTCGCATGAGTGCATATACTATTTAAGTCCACATAAAACAACAATATTTTCTTTCTATCCTGCGAAAGTTTTATATTTTTATCATTTACAATTTACGCAATAAATGTAAGTCCTAAAACACACACACCTTCCCTTTGTTACTCACAATCTAACACATGACAAACCTACATCCTTTCTCCATGTCCTGTCGGTTCTGATTTCTTGCAGCCAGGGAAAAACTTCGTTAAATCACACGTCTTATTCATACTTATTCCCGCCAACTAACCGAGACTCGCATGCTGCTCACATTTAGAGCACAATGAGGATGCTTCTTACTCTGACAAACTCTGCCATGGTACGAATGTGAAACTTTCTTTTTTTTCTCTGCAAAATGTAAATCCAACGATATGTACAAAGTTAATATATTAGATCAAGGATAAAAGTTGCTAAATCAGGATTCCACGTAAAGTCGTCCCTCTTGGCAGCCAGCGGCGATGTTGATAAAAGAATCAGGATAACAGGAAGGATTTGTTGACGAAGCTTTCGGGGTTTTGGAGGGCGGAAGCGGGTGCTCAGTGGTTCAGATTTAATAATAATCATGGCAAGAATAACGCATTCTCAGAATTTCACAAGTTTTGACCAATATCAGAGATTTGTTTTAGGATTGCAGACCCTGTTTTGAGTATAGTAACATATGTTATTTTCCATACTACAAAACTGTGGTTTTACATAAATTTTGAGTCACTCGACTCTTTCAAAAAATAAATGTTCAAGCAAACTTTGATAATAAGCTGTGTTATACACGAACATTTTATTCAATTATTTTTCTATGGTGGGAAGCGAAAAAAACTCGACGGCAAGGTGGGTCGTGCATCCGGAAAGTTTGAGAACCTATGCTGGATTTTTGCTAGCTTTCATGGAAACAAGACCTCTGTGGCATGGAGAGCTAATGGGAAGCACCACGCTCTACAAAATAGACAAGGATGTCGACGGGATTGCTGTCGCTGTCGGCGACAAGGACGACTCCATCCTAGTCTGTCGTCTTACCGTCGTCACGCGCGCTCTTAGACAGAAACACACACACACACACTTTGCAGGAAACGAGGAAGCAGCGCAGGAAACTTTTTAAATTAATAAAGTTGCCATTATTTCAGCTCGGTCGATTCCTGACTTTGGTGCGCTTCCCATTTGGAGCCCCTTCGTCAACAATTTCTGTCGGGAAGAGAGGACCGAGACCCTTCACAAACATTTTGAACAATTCCAATAATTCATCGGGAGGAAAACCCCGTTCGAACCTTTCTTCCCCTTTTCGAACCGAAGCGGTGGAAGGATGGAATCAATCAGAAAGTCTTATAAATGATCATGCGAAAATGATGGCGTAAGTTCTGGCAGCGTTTACTGGAAAGTTTTCTTGGATGATAACAATTTGTCCAAGGTTACACATAGTAAAATTATATGAAGTTTTATGCTTTTTTTTCTGAATCAGTGCCGTCAGGTTAGAGAGATATATGCCACGGATCAATTGATATCATTCGCTTTTTGGAACTATTTTTAAACTTTGGTAGGCTGTAAAGAAGAATCTGTGAGAATATATGCATCAAACTAAAAGAAAGTGACAAACATCGACGAAATAACGATATTTCTCCAGTTGCACAGAACGTTTAGAGTAGCCAGATCCTTTCCATTACGTACAATCAGCGTATTCGTGGTCTTCCTCAAAGTAGCCTACCTCTACCTGGTTTCCTGTTGAATTTAATATTCAAATCTCTTTCTTCCGACATTCGCATCAAGTGACCAGCTCACTAAAGTCTGCCGTATTTTACACGCTTAATATTATTTGTATCTTTATGCGCTTGATATTACTCGTGATTCATGCGTCTTTGCTACTCACATTTTTCTAGTTTCCCACCGAGAATTATCCGCAGCACTTGAAGCTCGAAAACACAGAGAGCTTTCCGGTCTGTCACTTTCAACGTCCACGCTTCGTGCCCGTAAAGAACCACCGGAAGAATCATTGTTTTATACAGGGCGAATTTTGTTTCCGTTTCTAAGTTGCGAGACCTAAGCTGGTTAAGTTGTCCGTAATAGGCCCTATTCGTAGCCGCAACACGTCTTTTCACTTCGTGGGAAACGTCGTTGTCACCTGTCACAAGTGTTCCAAGGTAAACAAATTCTTCAACAACTTCAAACACATCCCCATCAAACACTACATCAGGACCAATACCACCAAGCCTACCCCTAGCTACAACCATGTACCTTATTTTGATAGATAGACCAGACCTATCCTCGTTCTCTCCCTCTTCGAAGGCACGAAGGCATCTTCCACTGACCTACAATTGATTCCAATAAGTTCGATAACGTCCGTTTGTCTGTATATCAGATCTCCTAATGGAATTGTCGAGACAGTAGGAGTGTGCATCTCCCTGCCTCAATCAATTTGACATCACAAACAAGAATGACACCTCATCAGCAATCCGAATACTTGATTTCGAACCATCCAGCGAATCACGTATCAACCAAATTACTTTCACCGGAAAACCATGCTCAGACATTGTCTGCCACAGCTCACATTTCACTGAATCGCACGCAGGCTTTATTTTGCTCATCTTGATCGGATAGATGGAGCAAACTCTTACGCTCACAACAATTATGAGTCAGCATTCGATGTTCATTGAATAATCCGTGGCTGAGAGAGCTGAGAGGAACGTTGGCTCTAGCCAAATGCACATCTTTCATTTGACAACTCTGGCTAACCGCGAAACTCTTCGAACACATCATCATTGTTTTTGAGATGAACTGAGGTTGGTTTCTCCTTCAACGCAAGAGCATGGTTTTGCTTTCCTCTTTGCACTGTTGGGCAAAGAGTAGCAAAGAGACAGCAAAGAGCTGCCTGAAAATGCTCTTCCCCGAACTGAGAAATGGGAAAAAATGCTCTACCTCGAACTGAGAAAGGGAAAAAACAATCTCTTTCTCTTTGGAGCACTGAGGTTTTCAAAACAAACGCTTCACAACTGTGGGAATGAAAATAAGCAAACACAAACGTGTACACTCTTCATTCCACAGAGTACGGACGCTCAGTTTGTGTGTGGGTAAAATCGCTTCTCTTTTGTAGTTGATCATTGCAAGGGGGAGAAAGATGGTAAATCAAGAGCAAGGAAGAAGCCTGATCGTACGCCGCCTTGAAATCTCGCGAAACATTACTAAAGGACCTATGTACATATGAGAGATTCTCTCCTCTCTCACTCTCTTTCGATTATAACAGTGGAATACTAAAGCTTTTGGGAAGTTTTTCACTACAGATCGAAAGGCAATTTCTTCGACTAGCGTTTCATACAAAAAACGCAACAGAAGAGGTTAATGTGACTCAGTTATTGATCAAAGAGAAAGTAAACAAAGAGAGCCTCTCATTTGTACATATGTCCCTTAGTAATGTTTCGCGAGAAATCAATAAGAGATAATGAGTTTGCTAGTTATACTCCCAGAAATTATCTAGGATCATACGCAAGGTAAACGTCTAGTTCATTGTCGAGCGGCTCTCACGAAAACCAGGGTATTCGCCGACGAATGGTCTCAGTCTGTTAAACAGAATGCTCGACAGTATTTTTAACGCTGAATTCAGCAGGATAAGTCCCCTGTAATTGACACAGTCTAGTATGTGCCTTTTCTTGTTGGTTATGCGTATGAGGCCATCCGTAGGGCATTTCTTCCCATACCTTCAAAGTACTCGGTGGAATTCCTGTAGGAAAATTGGGAGCAATTTTTACAAGAATACCTGAAGGAATATGCTGGAGGAATTGCTGAAGAAACTGTAAAAATATTCCTGAAGAACAATATAGGGAAATTCGTAAAGCAACTCCTAGAGTAAATCCTGGAGGAAGTCCTGCAGGAAATTCTGGCAGTCGTGGAGTAACTCCAAAAGCAAATCCTGGAGGAATTCCCAGAAGAACTCCTGGAGGAATTCCTGGAGGAATTCCTGGAGAAATTCCTGAAGGAACTCCTGGAGGAATTTCTGAAACATATCATGAGGAATTCATAAAAGAACACCTGGAGGAATTTCTGAAAGAACTCTTGGAAGAATTCCTGTAGGAACTCTTGAAGCAGCTCCTATATGAATTTCTGAAAGAACTTCTGGAAGAAATCCTAACGGAACTCTTGGTGGAACTCCCGAAAGAGCTCCTGGACGAGTTCCTGGAGGAATTCCTGAAAGAACTTCTCAATAAATTCCTGATGGAGCTTCTGGAGGAACTCCTGGAGGAACTACTGTAAGAATTCCTGAAGGAACTCTTGGATTCCCGAAGAAACCCCTAGGGGAAATCATGAAGGTCATGAAGGAACTCCTGGAGGAATTCTTGAAGGAACTCTTGGAGTTATTCCCGAAGAAACTCCTGGAGCAGGAAAATGTTTGCTACAGTACTTTTCCCATCCCTGTCATGGAGGATTTCCCGAAGGAACTCCTGCAGAAACTCCTAGAAAGGTCCGTAAGATACTCCTGGAAGAAAAACCCGAGCGAACTCATGAAGGAAATCCTGGAGAAGTTTCTGAAACAATTCCGAATGAATTTATAAAAAAAATATTGATGGAATTCCTAATGGAAGTCCCGGAGAAATTCCTGAAGAAACTATTGTATTCTCCTGGATTCCTGAAGGAATTCCTGATGGAACTCATGGAGGAATTCCTGAAGGAACTCCCGAAGAAACTCCCAGGGGGAGTCATGAAGATACTTCTGGAGTTATTCCAGAAGGAATTCTTTGGAGAAATTACTAAGAGAGTTCTTGAAGGGATTCATGGAGAAATTCTTGAAGTAACTTCTCGAGGAATTCCTGAAAGAATTTCTGGAGGAATCCCTGAAAGGACAGATGGATAAATACCCGAAGGAAATTCTGGAGAATTAACAGAAAGAACTCCTAGAGGATTTTTTGAAAGAATTTTTGAATGAAGTCTTGGGGGAATTCCTAAAGAAACTCCTGCAGGTGTTCCTGAAGGTTTTTTTTTCATTATAGACGCTTTAACCATATAGGTCATCGCGTCTTTCTTTATTGACAATATTATTATTATTACATGAATATTGATTACAATAACTGGTTCAAATCTATTGCTTTTACAAAATTTATTATTTTATCTTCGTGTTGTTTATCATTAATTCCTATAGCTTTTCTACATCTATTGTATTTTTACAATCTAATAGTACTTGTTTAATAGTAAGTTTGCAGTTGCATGTGGAACAAATTGGAAAATCAGAATACGGAGTAAACAGATAATCGTGAGTTATGCGTGAATGACCTATTCTGAAGGAATTTATGAAGGATCTTCCGAAGGAATTCCTAAAGAAACTACTGGCGGAATTCTTGTAAGGATTCTTCAAGTATTCCCTGGAAAAATAATTTTAAAATCTCTGGAAAAAGTCTTTAAAGAATTTCTGTATGAACTCCTGGAGGATTCCCTGGAGAAATCACACGAGGAACTTTCCTGAAGAAACTCCTAAATAAACACCTGGAGGAATTCAAAACTCTGTTAGTCTCAATCACAATTAGTGCTTTTCCCATACCAGAGATCGAGATGATTGAAAAATCACCCTGCAGATAATCTCAAAATTATCCGTATCATTTATATTCTCATGGAATTTAGAACATTCAGCCAAGAAACTCACTATCTATCCATGGAATCCTTCAACAACCTATGTTTCCAATACGGGTGATACTATACATTTGTTTCGGGAATTAGCCAAAAGCACCCTTCTGGAATGCACTTCATTTTTTCGCAATCGTTGACGCTTTTTTATTTGCCCGACGTTTCGACGTGGGAATTGTGTCTTCCTCAGGGGGTAAACATTGTTGTCGTTTGTTGTTCTATGTTTTGTCTAACTACAATATTCACCAATTGAGGAAGACACAATTCCCGTGTCGAAACGTCGGGCAAATAAAAAAGCCGTTGTGAAAATCAAGACTGCGTAGCCGAAAAACATAATTGATTCTACCATAAAGTCGATTCTCTACCAGTTTATAACACAAATTAAAACAGGTTACACCTCGATTTGAACCCGGGTTCGGCACGGTAGCTTTGGTGTGAACGTTCACATATAAAACACAAGACAGTTATTCGAAACATAACTCGGTCGGTCCCCGGACGAGTCCCGGTCTCGGCCCGGGGCCGATGAGAATGGCTCTTAAGAATCTCGCACAAGAATTTTTCCATAACACTTCACAGAAAACGCTAAAAATGGTCCCTATAATTCTTTTAGAAGCCTCAATAGAGCTCTCCATAGATGTCTCATCAGAGGTCTTTACAATAAATTCTACATAGGTCTTCACAGAAGCTCTAACAAAAATGCACACGTAATTCTTCACAGAAGTCTTAACAAAGAGGTACATGTGTGCATTACGGCAAACGGATAGCTGTTGAACGAGTGATTCCCGACGATCGAGGATTTTTTTAGACTAGTCATTTACTCCCTAGGCCTAGGCCTAGCGATACAGTATTTTCGTGATAGTCACATATTTGGCGTAAGGAGAGAAAGAGAACAAGAAAGGAACTGATTACCAGTCGCAGCAGCCAAAAAACTCGTTGAGGCTGGTAAGGTCAAGGTGAGATGGTTGGTCCGTCCGCAGAAACTGATCCCTCTGGAAACAAATTGGGTAGGGAGATGCTTCAGATGCATGGATTTCGGCCATCGGGCAATAAACTGCACAGGCCCAGACAGTTCCGAACAATGCATGAAATTTGGTGAAAAAGGTCACATAGACAGGAACTGTCTGAAGGATTCTACCCCATTACCCCGAATGCCATTTCCCCGAATCCCATCACCCCGAATTCCATTACCCCGAATGTACTATTACCCCGAATTCCATCACCCCGAATGCTATTTCCCCGAATTTACAATTATCTTAACATGATGATATTGATGAGATTTCCTTATGATTTTGGAATTCGGGGTAATGCCATTCGGGGTGATGGGTTGTTCGGGGTTTTGGAATTTGGGGTGATGACATTCGGGTTAATAGCATTCGGGGTAATGGGGTAGAATCGTCTGAAGACATCCAGGTGTATGCAGTGTTAAGCGGAGGATGGTAACGCCCATACGACGGATGGTTTCAAATGTCCCAAACATCAGATGGTGAAGGCAGAGCAGTAATGATGATAAAGATAATGCATGTGAACCTCAATCATGGCGACTTTTGTGGCAGTCGACAACGGAAACAAAGTGCGACGTTGCGATCATTGCAGAACCGTATCGAATTCCTCCCGATAACGGCAATTGGATAGCAGACAGAGAAGAGATGATGGCAATCCATGTAATGTACCGATTCCCTTTCCAAGAAGTAGTCGAACGCTCATACGAGGGTTTCGTGATCGTTAAAATTAACGGAATCTTCGTGTGTAGCTGTTACGCTTGGGCCACAGCGTAAAGAAACAAACGCAATCAAGAGAAGCTGTCAGGTACGATCCGGTTCATGGCTTAACCTTCCTTGTGCATTGGGGTCATTTTTGGCCAATCGGCACGGTAAATAAGCGGTAACTTTGTAGAGAAAAGAGATATAAATCTGAAATTTTCTGACTTTTCCTAACTTTTGAAAACGAACATTTTCGTGCTAAAAGAAGCTTTCAGCGACCTCTAGGAGCGGCGCTACAAAAAACGTGACACATTATGCATTAAGGGTCAAAAATGACCCATGGCTTTAAAACGCTCTCAAAAATCCATTTCTTAACCGATTTTCGTTCTTTTAGCTTCATAACCAAGAGGACCAACATTTAGATTTGGCCGGTATTTCGGAGTATTTCGGAACCGGTTCCGCTAGGGTGTGATGTGGACATTTTCAGACCATCATATAGTACCATATGCGACGGCTCAAAATACATGATTTTTCATCCAGATGTAAATGGACACCATGCCATATGCCTGGCGTTACGCACCTAGTGGAACACAGCCTGCTTCTCAGCATTTATTAACGGAGAGGTTTGCCATCTTACTATTTTTGCTTACGTATATCGCTTGGCAAGCACGATGATATTGGATACCTGGGAAGTCGAAACAATTTCCAACCCGGAAAGATCCTCGTCCGGTGGGATTCGAACCTATGCCCCTTAGTTTGATCTAGCTGAGATGCTGTGTGTTTACCGCTGGGCTTCCCAAATATAAAACTCAGCATAACTGGATTGTGAACGGACCAGAGAACAAGGGAGGTATACAGTAAAAGCTAGAGTAACCTGACCAGTGAGTTACAACAGAGTTGAAACAGATTTTACTATACTATATATTTCTAAAAAAGTATGTTATAAATTTTAATGATTAGTAGTTAAAATAATAAAAATTATAACACAATTTACTCTAAACTAAACTAAACTGAAACAAAGTATGTTATAATTCAAACAAAAGTGTAACTCATTATGTTTCGAATCAAACCCAAATATAACTCATTTTGTTATTTTCCATTATTTATTTGTACAAATTTGTACAAATTTTATGAAAAATATGTTATAATTATGTTCTAACTAGTAACAAATTTGAAGCAGCTTTTGTTAATATGGTTTTGTTTCAATTATGTTTAAACTTCAAAGTACTTCTAGCAAAAATGAAACAAAATTTGATATTTGTAATAAATCTTGATATAATCGTGCTACAATATTGTTGTAACCAGTGGTAGTAGATAAAATAACAAAAAATTCAATACATTTTCCTCTATACTAAACAAAATTGAAACAAAATATAATATAATTTAAACAAAAATGTAACTTATTACGTTTCAAATCAAACAAATATATAACTCAGTTTGTCATCATTCATAACTTAATTATAACAAAATTTGTAATGTTTTTTACATGAATAAAAGCGCACATGTATGAGTAACTTCCCTCCGATTTTTTATCACGATTTGTTTTATAATTATGTTATAAATTTAAACAAATTTGAAATAGCTTTTGTTATTATAACTTATTTTGTTTTAATTATGTAAGGACATTGTTACAACTCGACGTGCAGGAACAAAAATGAAATAAAATTTGATATTTGTAACAACAGCCTTATGTGCAGGAGCCACAAGATCCAAGATAATCTCTACTGTAATCCTTACATCGATTTTTCCATGGGTTCCACAAGCGGTTACCCTGAAATTTCTCCAAGAAACAAATTTTGATCGCTACCAGACCGTTTCCGATAGAACTCCAGAAATACCAGCAATTCCATCAGGAATATTGCCAGAAGTTCCTCCAGTGATTCCTCCATAGATTCCTTCAGTAAAATTTTAACTAGAATTTTTCCAGGAATTTTTCGAACGATTTCTCAGGGAACTTTTTCAGATATTACTTCTGGGTCACTCAGGCTTCTTAGACACCCGTCTAGAATCACATTACAAGATTATGACATATTGTTACAAAAGCTGTTAAATTAACAGAAGTTTATATAACTTTGTCAAGATGGCTTTGTTCTCAACTTGTCACATTTTTTTGTATATATATGACATTTGTTATATTTCTTACATTGCATGTGTAAGTTGGTTGTAAATAACATCTAAAGTTATGAACAATAACAAAATGTGCAATAATGTTTGTATGAAAATTTGTAGAGATTTTCGTAAAATAATCCCTGAAGTAGTTCTAAGCATAATGTATGACTTAATTCCTGCAGGAATTCATAGGAGAATCACTGAAGAAATTTCAAGAAGAACTCTTAGAGGAATCCCTGTTGATGGTTCAGAACGAGTCCCAGTCAGTCTGCAGAAATTATTAAAATAATTCATGTCGCGATTTTCCTTGTGCTAACTCTGGGAGAATTCCTCCAAGAAATTCTTGAGGAATTTGTAAGTTGAGAAACACCTGTAAAAATTCCTGGTAGAATTCCTGGAGTAATTTCGGGGGGAATCTAAGAAGAAATTTTCGGAATAATTCCTGGAAGCATCTTGAGAGGACTACTTGGAGATATCTTTGTATGCTTCCGTGGAGGAATCATCAGAGAAAATTCTGAAGAAATCACCATTGAAACAAAATGTCCTAGTGTAACTATTAGAGAAATTCCTGGGGGAAACCTTGAAGATATGAACATTAACATACTCTAACAATCCCTTCATAAAAAAAATGTTGCCTTGAAGATTCTCTGCAAGAATCCTTGATTTTCTAGAGGAATCTCTGAAAGAATACAAGAAAAAATCGCTTAAAATTATCTGGAGAAATTCCGCAGCTTTCCTGAAAGAATTCCTGGAACAGATCTTGGAGGATTTCTGGGAGAAACTCCTGGAAGAATCCCAGTAAAAAATTTACTTTAGTAATCACTAGAGACATTCTTGCAGAAACTCCTTGCGAAACCTCTAAAGGAATCCCTGTAAATGTCTTGGCTGTCTTGGTAGTGTAATTCGAACAACACGCCAAGCCGCTCCCATAGGGGACGTTAGCCAAAAAGATGGACGTTTCAAGTAATACTGTTCTACAGTTAACTCTCCCGTACTCGATATTCCGTATCTCGATATCGAGTTAGAGAACCATAGTAAAAGTTGGTTTTCATGGCTAACTCGATGGTCCCTTGGAACGCAGTTACACTGCTTTTGTGTTCTGTAACTTGATACCTCCCTAACTCGATGGTCCCTTCAATATTGAGTAAGGGAGAGATGACTGTATATGGTATGCCCTCTTCAACATCTAATCCAATTTCTCTCGCCGTTCCCTTACGGTACTTATCCATCTAGTATTCATTGCTTTCTTCTCCATGCTCCCTCTTACTTCCAGAGTTGCTTGCTATCACTATCAATGCTTGAAATTTGATGATTTGTACAGGCCGACTGCGATACAATTCGGATCATTCCATATCACATCAACAACATGCTGTCTACTCCATCACCAATGCATTGATGGCGATAGACTATGGATATCACTGATGGGTCAAGTTTAGCCTTAAATTAAGCAAATAAAATGACAATTTATCAGTACGATATTCTTGATAGTGCTGCAGACGGATTGAAACTGTGTGTTGGTCACTGAAAAACATTTATAGCGTGGGTAATTACCACGTGATCACTCATTCTGCAGTGATTGTGATCTAGAGTGCGATGTCGCATCACCGCTGTTGGTTGTCAGATCAAAGTGATATTGATAGTTCCCAACTGATATTGATAGTTTTAGTCCATCAGCCATCAGCTGATTTGACTGATATTGTGCAACTCTGCTTACTTCAAGTAAAATAGACCGATATGCCGGTAACCAAATTAAATGCCTGTAAATATTGTTTGCAGGAATCCTAGGACGAATTGCTTATCGAATCCCTGGAGAAACTCCAGGAGGAATTACTAAGATATTCAGCCTATCAAGAGCCCTATCAAAACTGGTCTAAAATGTATAATGGTAAACAATATTTCTTCCTGGAGCAATCTCTGGCAAAGGCCCTGGTGAAGAAATTGCTGTAAGAATTACGGTAGAGATTATTTGTGAAGGAATTTTAGAAATAATTCCTGGAGAATTCTCTGGAAGAACCTCTGGAGATATTGAGAGAGTGATTCTTGAAGGAATATCTGAAGGTTTTCCTAAAAGGATGTCTGGTGCCCTATTTGAGCAGGTCTCAAAATTGCGATTGATGTCAAAAGTTATAATAGTTATAAGTTAGAATTATGTCGAATGATTTCGATTCCTTATATTACATTTTTTTTACTAATTTGGTGATAACGGAAATAAAATTCAGGTATGATAACTTTATGTTTAAGAGACCCATATAGCCTCAGCGGTAAACGCGCAGCTTTTCAGTAAGATAAAACTAATGGGCATGGGTTTTATTCCCACCGGTCAAGGATCCTTTCGGGTTGGACATTTTTTCGACTTCCCAGGTATACAATATCATCATGCCTTGGCATATGTACATAGGCAAAAATAGTCAGATAGAAAACCTCTCCGTTTATAAATGCTCAGAAGCAGGCTCTGTTCCACTAGGTGCGTAACGCCAGGTATATGGCATGGTGTCCATTTACATCTGGATGAAAAATCATATATTTTGAGCCGTCGCATGATGGTACTATATGATGGTCTGAAAATGTCCACATCACACCCTAGCGGAACCGGTTCCGGAACACTCCGAAATACCAGCCAAATCTAAATGTTGGTCCTCTTAGTGCTCTTGTAAATGAGAATGAAAAACCATGAAATTCGAACCGTCGTTATATACATGTGTATGAATTGCTGAATATGATATACGCCAGTTCCTTCTGAAACAGGTTTCAGGTTCCCTGGTGCCCTTGTGCCCAGAATGGCCATACTGACAAACAATTTCCAGGGTTCCATTTTTGAGTTCCATATCTTTCATATGAAGCTAAAAGAACCAAAATCGGTTCAAAAATGAATTTTTGATAGCGTTTTTAAGTCATGGGTCATATTTGACCCTTAATGCATAATGTGTAACTTTTTCTTAATGCATTAGGAAGGTTAATGGGTGGCTAGCGCTCACCACACTCTATTGTCGGAGGCAGTGTGCGTTAGTGCTGGAATGATCCCCATCTGCAACACTCTGGCTGAGGACATAGCGTGCTACCAGCTACAAGAAATGTGAAGAATACCGTCAGATTGGATACAATAGCTAAGTGGCAGCAGGAGTGGAATAATTCGGAAAAAGGAAGATGAGCCCACAGGCTCATTTCTAACGTGGCGGTATGGATGACCAGTAAATATGGAGAAGCTAACTTCTTCCTGACACAGTTTTTGTCAGGATATGGATGCTTCCGAAAATATCTGCACAGATTCGTACACGCAGAGTCTTCACATTGTCCAGCCTGCCCAATTATCGAGCAGATACCGGAGCATGTTATGATCGACTGCCCTCAATTCAGGGATATACGAAGGTGTCGGAAATTGCAAGCGTCCTTAATCCAGACAACATCGTGCAGCATATGTGCCAGCATGAAAGCACTTGGAATGCGATGAACAGAGGGAAAACTCAGATTATGTCGGCGCTGCAAAGGAGACGACGTGAAGACCAGGGAGCTCCGGACCGTGATTGGAGTACGCTGGCATTCAGCGCCGTGTTCTAGCTGAGTATTTTGAGAAACAGCACCGGCAAATGGTTGTCGGGCGCCTGTGAACCGGAAGCTTCCCTCCACCGGAATTGCAGGACCGACCTCTGCTTCTGCCCGGATAGCATCCGTTCGGGAGATCTTCCGCCGCCGGGGAAATCTTTGTCGGAGTACGATAGATCCATCACCGGGGACTACTCTGAGTAGTACGTAACAAATCACCGGCTTGAGTCGTCGGAACGCCAGAGAACCGGGAACCATCCACCAACCTGAATCGCTGGACTAATCTCGGCATACAATTGATCAACCAGGAGAGCTCAAAAACCAGCAATTTATCCAGACCAGCGGAGAACGAGTCGTTGTAGCGTGTCAAAGTGTACATGAACGTCCAGTAGAAGTTAAACAGGGCCCTGACGTGAGGCCAGCCCAAGAATAGAATGCGTCGTCACACATAAAGCTGTGCAAAGCCCCGGCTAGATTCAACTGCCACTTGGGCCTAACAAGTATTCACAGAGACACCGTAGAAATATCATAATGAGCAGCGTTTTTGACTACAATAAGCTCCAACAGCAAACTAGCGTAACAGCTAAAGGCCGAGACAGACGAAGTGCATGAGTACAGAAGTTCATGAGCACTGCCCTCCCCCGATGAAGTTGCGTGATGTAGTTTCGGGGGAAATCGAGGCATAGGAGCAGTAGGCATAAATGGCATAGTTCGTTGGCTTTCAGTAAAAAAACTTGAAAATGCTCAAAGGACACTAAGTTGAGAAGCAAGCTCAGCTCTAGAAAAAGCGTAGGTCAGTCGAAACTTTTCACATTTTGTTAGTAGTCTCCACAATAGACTTAACGGTTGCTACAGGAGACCCTGCCACATAAGTCTTCGTCAAGTCTCTGAATAACTTTTCAAAAAAGTTCCCCAGAAGACTTCACAGAGGATTTCGCAGTGATTTTTACCAAGATTAGAAGTCTTCACTTATATTTTTTAATAGTTCAGATGAATTTCTTTCAAATCTTGTTATTGTAACAGGGTTCTTGTTATTTTTATGTATTATATGCCATTCAATCAAACTCAACAAAATGACTAACTGATCTATGGTCTTTCGATAAATGCAAATACGTTTCAAGGAAGTATCTGTAAGCCTATTTTGGAATCAAATTCAACAATTTGGAACAATTGATTCAACAAGCAGTGAACTAGTCATGTTGAAAGCTAACAATTTGCTGCACAATTGTTTCTGGGAACATAAAGAATTACATATCTCAATTGAGTTTAACAAGAAGCCCACTTCCATTAGACGATGCTTTCGCGGGAATGCGAGTGAAAAACAATTATTGCTTCCACCTTTAAAAAGCAAGCGCTCCTCCAAGCCTCCCAGCATGGGAAAAACATCGGATGGCATCAGATTCTCCGAATGAAAAATGGCTTTCCGATAGGAAGGAACCTTTCCATGACGTCTAGCGTCTGTTGCTAAGCATCCGTCTTCCAGCCAGTTGGCGGATATTGAATTTTTACGCCCTCTTCCTCGGTGTTGGTTCAATCACTACACTGGCTTCTACGATTTCGGGCGAATATTTCCCCATCACGATTAGGGACCAGACCAGACCAGGCCAGAAAATCGATGGAGCGGGAAAGGTCTGCATTAAAGAATGCGAAGACACACGGAGGTTCCATTTTAGGTGACTTGAAAAGACGTTCGGTGGTTAGTTTTGTGCCGAGGAAATTGTTGATTCGGGTATATTGAATTTTATGGCCGCTTTTGGGGTCGCACTTGCAATGGCCCAGTTCTCGGCGTTACCGATGATTGAAATTTAGTTCGCAAATTTTGGTCCTTATTTCTTCCCCCTTAACGGTAAACCCTCCATGTTTCTACGGAGAAAGGTTCTGGCGTTTGTTGGTTCAGCAGGGCATCATCCACAAACTCGTAAAACTTTACGAGCTACAAATGAGGATTTCGTCCACTCACCGTGAATGTCAATATAGAACCTATTACCGGAACTTTCTCTCCGAAAGCCGAATGGTTAGTGTCGGTTAAGCTTAGGAACCGAAGCGAGCTGGCAGTGAAAAGTTTTCACCAGAAAATGTTAACCCCTAAGCAATTTCGTTCATACAGAAGCACTTTGCGTCTAACGTCCATTACCGAACATCTATTTCATCTGCAAATGAGGGCCAGCTGGGATTTGTCCCACTTAATCTGGTACTTGTTTGGGTTTTAACTCGCTCGAGCTGCTGGGATGCACCATCATTGGGGAAGTGGTTTCCAGCTAATGGTTCAGCTGAGTATGCAGTCAGAGCTTCCTTCTTATTACAAACGCTAGACCATATTGGTACAGCAATGAAAAAAAAAAATCAAAAGTTTGTTCTTAAGAAAAACTTTTGATTTTCTGTTAATAAGTGAATAAAAATATTTTATATATTTTTTTCATTTGGCTTTAATGCCCTCAATGTGATTTTTGAAAGTTATATTTTTATCTAGGATGAACCCTAGATACAAAACTTCATCTGACCAATTTATTGGAACCCCTCTAATCGTAACAACACTTCTAATTTAAGGTTTCAAATAACGAGCGTTTGGTTTATGTGAGAATATTGTTAGTTGAGTTTTGGAAGCATAAGGAGAAATCTTTCATTTTTGCAAGTATGAAGAAAAATATCCAAACTTTTTTGCAATCTACTACATATGACACGCAGTCTTCTTCCTTTGGCGGAGAGGGCTTTGTCATCCGCAAACAAAGATTTTTGATATTCTTACTACTCTTACAGGAAGCCTCTTAGATTTGGATGGTGACGATTTTTTACGAACGATCTGGATGGCCGACATGAACCTGACGTTCGCTAATATTTGAACATTGAACTATTTTTGAGGTTCTTATCTTAACGCTGAAGCTTTTATATTTTGACAAATCTATATTTTTCTCGGGTCTATCATCCATCTGAAAGTTGTAATAAACTTCCAATAAGATTAACCTGAACCACTAAGTGTACCCAAACCCTATAATTGGGAACCTCGCCTACAGAACACATTATATCCTCCTGCATTTGCCACTGCCTCAAAGTTTCGCTCTATTCGAATTCAAAGTCGACACACAATAAACTGACTCGTTAAAGGGGCCGGACCTCGGCTGGGCTTACGATGGTCGTAAACCAAAAATAATAATTATACTTCTCATTGCTGTATTACTTCCCAGCACCCCATCCTCTTGGCGAGCATAAGATAGTACCCCAGCACGAACTGGTGAAGTCGCAGTCAAAAATTCCGGGCTTTATTGAGAGGGTGGCAGAGTCCGCAGCATACTAGCAGTAGTAGCACCCGATTGTAGTAATTATTTTCACCCGTTTCCACCGTGCTTAACAGTGGAAGCTTTTCCGCAGATGCTCTAATTCTCTCTCTGGTTCCTGTCATGGGCGTAGAAAGGATTTCCATCTGAAGTTCATTCACGAATTTTTCGCTTGAACGATCGTTATAGATAATCTCTGCACCTTGGTTGCTTGAAACATTAAACTATGGGAAAGTAATTCCCGAATTTCGCCAGAAATTCCTCTAGAAATAACTCTGCCTTCTTATAAAGATGCTTTCAAAATTTAGTTTGGTTTTTCTCTAGTAACTAGCGTTCCCACGTTTCAGCGAACTTTGAAAGTGTTTAATTATGCATGACCTATCACAGGTTGCTAACGTCTATGACGGATTCCATGTCAAATCGGTCAGTAACAGAACTCGACCATCTTCAATTTTAATTAAATTTTGCATATGTTTTTGGTATGGTAGAATAAGCGCTTTCCATAGAAAAATTGATCATTTTGACTCAAGTGTAACTTTTGAAAATGGCCTATACATTTTTGCATGCAACTTATTTGAAAAATTCTTACTCCGAAACTCTTGATTTTAGAGAAAAATGTTCTTTGAAGAAGTTGTAGTATACCGTTTTGTTTCATATTACGGACACTTAAGGCCTCAGTGAGGTATAACTCGCAAAAAAGCATGTAAAATAGAACTCTTCGTATGATTTCTCTGCGTTATCGAACCTTCAAACCCCTTAACTTTCGAATGATTAGTGAAGATTTCGATTCAGAAACATGAATACTTTTAAATAAATAAAAATGTGTGGACTTTACATGATTCTTATTCCGGACGCTTCCTCAATTTTGCCTCATATTCCGGACACTTCGATTCGATTTCCGGACAGGTCAAACAAATCATAAATAGAAAAGTAAAATCATCAAATGCAATTGTTAAACCACTAGAGAGACGCCTATGGAAGTTGAGAATTATAAGTTTTCATAGATATCTATGGAAAATGCTTATTAAAACGAGCCTTGAAAGTGACAACTTTTGAATGGCAAAAATTGAAACATTTCGTGTGAAATGTTTCCCATACAAAGCAGAGTGTCCGTAATTTGAAGCTGTCCGTAATATGAATCAAAACGGTACCATTTGGACTATAAGAAAAAAATTTACACTGAAAAAATATTTTATTTATTTGTATAGAAAAATCGAAAATAAAACTTGAATTTTAAGTCACACAAAAATTCCATTTTTAATATTTTTTAAATTTTCACCATAGAATCTTGATGGTATACAGATGTTTGGGACAAAGTTTCATGATGGAGGAATTTTTAATAAAAAAGTTTTTCAAAGAACAACTTTTGGTCGAAATTTTGATTTTCTGTTAAAATAAATACGTTCTGATGATACAGTAAGCATATTGAAATGATTCTAAGCCATGATGATTATATGAATAATTTCTCTATAAGTAGTCATTTTCGAATTACATCGAGTTTAAAGCAAAAAAATGTTTAAATATAAAAATAGGCCATTTTTATAATTTATTCTCGTTTCTACACGAAGTACACGAAGAAAAAAAGGTGTCAAATATACAAATTGAAATTGAAACATTACCAAGGGATCAGATTTATGAAGATTGTTGGGAATCTACCTAAAGGAAGCATTAAAAAAACGAACTGAAAAAGAACTCCGAACCATTTTCCATTGAATCGTTGGAAAAATATTTGTTTCGATAATTGTAGAAGCTCAAAAAATATTGAAGGGAAAACACAAGATTAACTGCTGTATAATTAAAGCGTAATGTTTGATATTTACTTTGTCATAACACCTTGAGGAAATCACAACATAACGCTTCCAATTAATTTATGAAAACTTCAAAAAAATTCAAAATTTTGTAAATTTGGTATGAATTTTCGAGGAATTGTTTTAATCTGTTTTTAGAATTACTCTATAGAGAATTTCAAAGGAAAATCTCTGATTGGACCCAGAGAAATGCCGCGAAAATCGTTTAAGGTATTTGTTTTTGTTATCTGGAGTAATTCCTAGAATAATCCGAGAAGAAATGCGTGATTAAAATATACAGAGAACATTCCGTTACTATTTCCAATGATTTGAAGAATCCTGCGAGTCTCGGGCTGAATTTCTCTATAATAAAGAATCAATTATTATTAGAACCCTGCGAATTTCCTTCAAGAAGCCAAATCGGCATTCCAGGAGGAATAACTAGGATAATTAAAAACGAAAATAAAAAAAATCCTTTACATAATTTCATGTGTAATCCCTACCTAAGCCAATCTTGAAGGAGTTCTCAGCAAGACCAAGCGGAGGGTCGTTTGTTCGAATCCCAGTGGTCGAGGATCTTTCCGTAAACAATTTTTTCTCGATTTCCCAGGGCATAAAGTTACTTCCCTTCCAAAGAGATATATTTTAGCTCATATATGGCTATCTCGGGGTTGGGATCCAATTCCAGGTCCTCAGTGTGAGAGGAATGGCTTCTAACCACTACATCAGGCCCGTCCACCTTCCAGTGACCTTTCTGACGTTATGTTCTATCGAGATTCAAAATCAACGTTAACAACGGTTATCCAATCATATAATTATGGGAAACCAAGTTTCTCTGAGTGAAGACCTTCGTATCTACAAATGTAAACAGAGATCTTTCGAAAGTTTATGAATAAGTTTCATGCCGAAGCAGACTCTAACAAACATATTCTATAAAGTTTGGGGTCCAATGGCTTTCTAGGATTATCCGTTGAGCTTAGGTCTTCAGATCAACATATGTAAGCAGTAATCTTTCATGAGGAGTCATACTACTATCATACACTCACGTGGGGTTATACAATCACCTTGAGTATATATTTTGTTCACAAACCTTCGAGAAATCATTAGTAACGTCTGTAGAATTGAAGACCTGGTTTCTAGAGAGTTCTTAGCTAGCATGACGATTTCGTTGAAGAATTCCTCGATGCAAGATAATTTGACAAATGCTTGGCACAAACCTTTTGAGTATTATTACAGTTTATTTTAATGATTTCTCTTAGTCTTTTTTTGCTGGTCAGAGGAGTAGCGACCCACCCCTTGCAGCACCCTTGGATACGCGCTTGGTTCCCGGTTGAAGCTGGCGTTAACTGCTGGGGCCGCTTATAAGTTTTGCCATGGTTATGCTCCCTAGCCAGGCCCGACAACGATTCATAATTCAATTCGGCACGTGAAAATGGCTGTGGCCATGGTTTTTCGCATTTCGGCATTCGGCGTTGGTTGTTGGTGTTGTTGTTCTGGGAGGTTGTTGAATTGTACCCGTAGCATAAATGGGATCGTGGTGGAGAAGTTTAACTAGGAACCGAATCGAGCTGAAAGAGGGTGCCATTTCACTTTAAATAGCTAAACTAACTATAGGCAGACTGGTGGGCATTAAGGGTGCTAGTATATAGCTGAAACACGGCCGCAAGCACCAGATTCCGGTGGTGTACTCTGGTTTATGGGGATTATATTTGGGATGAAGAATGAATGTATGGTAGGAAGAGAAGGGCTAAAGTAGCTTTGGATTTAACAGTATTTGAAGACGAGCAGACGTTTTATTTTCGAGGATAGTTCACTTGAATAATGGTGTGTCTCCCCTTTATTGCTGTAATACATTATTCTGTCTTTGATTTCCAATTTTGCCATTCTTTAAACCCTTTCCAGAAGTTTCTTGATGAGGATGTAAAAAGTTCCATCATCCCATGGAGCTTCCACATTTTTTATTTTTTAATAAAAGTTCTCACTTCTTCCAAACCAGTCCCCAGGAATTTTCGAAAACGCTCTTTTGTTTGAGAATGCTTTTGAAATCCTGAGTAACTTGATTTTCAATTGATCTATTGTGTCCTTTATTGAAATTGTGCGCACTTTAGAACTGCATATGAAATTGATTATCAAAATTTATAATTCTTAATTCAGCTTTTTTTTATCAGAATCTTTGCAGATCCATAACAGGATTACGTGTGCGTTTGAATTTCCTTCTCCTCACGATTTCAAGATAGATCAACAGTTCAAGATCATCGTCTTTAATTACGGATTCGAATTCACATTTTGACATTGCAATGCTCCTATTTTCAACAATGGAATTTGTTAAAGTTTCGAGAGCATTGTCAATATCAAGAAATGTTTGCAAAGAAATGTTAACAGCAAGATAACTATCGATGTATGTTTCTTATGTTTTCCAGTCTGCTTTGAAAGTGGAGCTGATAGGATTGAGAATCGCTTCATGGGTTATTTCAAAGGGAACAGAGACATGATCAGACTCAAAGTCAGCACGAGCTACCAGTTGACTACAAAGGTGACTAGAGTCAGTTAAGGCCAATTCCATCGTAGAATGGTTTCTAGAAGACTATCAGGACTATCAGGACAATGAATTGATAAATTTCTGAAGAGCTCTTATCAAATAAAATCCTACCGTTGGAATGGCTTTGAGAATTGTTCCACGAGCGATGTTTGAAGTAGATGATCATCCTGTCCAGTATATCTAAAAGGCAAATAGTCATCTATGAAAATATTTTAATCAAGCTGTGTTTCGATATAAACGCATGAAACTTCAAAAAATTTGGTTTCAAATAGCGAAAAAAGTTGAGGTTTCAAATAAGTTTTAGTGACAACAGCAATATGTATCCTGATATGTTGATTATTACAAAGAATACATAATTAAAATTTTGAATCAACATTCTCGAAACATACAGATATGTTTTTGACTCTTTTCTCATCTCTAGTTCCATTTTTTTCATTCCCAACGATGGTGAAGTAACTTTTTCTATCTCCCTAGAAAAACACACTGTACTTTTCCTAGCATGATTTGAATCATTTCCGAAAATCGCACAATGAAGTAGGTACTCCATGCCATGCTTCAATCCTGACAGTGCTCCGAAGGACAACTCAACCTACATGTCGCCGTAGCAACGGTAGCACTCAACGGTGCGAACTCGAAAACAGAGCTCATCTTTCAGCCGTATCGGGTGCCAGTACGCCGCTTAGGCACATTACTGTCCCATATTCCATGCGAAGCTATCCTAACGACTGTTTTGTGTATATAGGTATGAAAGATACCAGCTAGTCAATCGCAAATTCGGGGAATGCTGGAGAAAGCTAGGAATTATATGCTACGGTAGGTTTGGGCGGCAACAATTCCGTTTCTGAGAAACAACACATCAATCGCTTCATCATAATTCGGGCTTTGTTCGTATCGTCAGGTATCATTGTGCCAAAAAGGTATTACGCACTACTTCAAGAACCATAAACCTACTGTACATGAGCTCGGGGAAATGAAGACGCAAACAGCATATATCGGTTTTCCCTAAATTAAACTGAAACGACTTTTCCTAGCGAAGCCATTTCGGGAAGTTTAGCAGCAAAATATTTCTTGGCAGTAACGACACCAAGATAGACTTCCGGGAAATTCATCGCTGACAGCAACCCCCCTCCTTCCATTTTTCGTCGTTGAAGAAAAGCAGAGGTGGGAGGTCGAAAAGTCAACAAGCAGTTGAACAACAGCTCTCGTTATCGATCGAGACGCTGATGGGTTGGTTGTCCTAGAGTTGCGAAATTGTTCGGTTATTATCACATTTTTGCAGAGCCTTCAACCATTTCTGCGTACATTGTGTAGGACTATTGCGGTGCGTTTGACTACTGAAAGATTTAAGAAGTGTTTGGCGGAGAAACTCGTATTGTGGGACAATTCAGTCAAAATAATTGATCACGAGTTCAGTTAACTGTTTCCACCATTCCCGATTCAGAGAAGTAGTTAATCGATCGGTGATCATCATACTTACCGAATACTGGAGCTGCTCCAGTATTTCTTTTTTTTATTAAATGAATTATGCATTGTTTATGAAGTTTTCGGGGAATTTCCTCGAGGAACCCTGCAGAACTTCTTCCCAGAATCTGTATGATATTCAAGAAGGATTTTAATTAGTATTTCTTTGAAACCTTGAAGTAATTGTTCAATCATGTACCTAAGTTACAAAAAAAAAAATACTCGCAACAACCCCTGAATGAATTTATGTAGACATATTCTAAAGAATCTATATTAAATAGTAAGAGTAATATTAGAGAAATCCTTGAAAATGAGCTCTCACTTGCTAGACCTGGAGCTCGAATTCCGTGTGAATGTTTTCATCAATATTGATAAACGCAGCTATCCAGACTGTATTTTGCTGGTGTTGATCTGATATTTAGAGCAAACTTGTACGCTAAAAACAATGGACCAACGCACGCGTTCACTCGTTGACGTTTGAGAGGTGCCATATTATTTACGTGACCATGAAAACAAATGAATTCGGCACCGCTTAAACGCCTAATTAGTGAGCTCGTGCATTAAATAAACAAAATCTCTTTCTCTGTAAAGCACTGAAGTTTTAAAAACAAACTCCTTACAACTGTGGGAATGAAAAAAGGCAAACACAAACGTGTCGACTCTTCATCCTGCAGAGTACGTACGCTCAGTTTGTATGTGTGGTAAAATGCCTCCATCCCGTACAAAAGCTGTGTTGTTATATTCAATAGAAGTAATAAATCATAAATTATAGGTTTATTATTTCTATTTTATATTCACCAAATGGCTTTGATGAGTGAATTTTATGGATCGCGCCGACATTTTTTGTTGCATTGATTCATCGAATGTAGTGCAGTTGGCACCATGGCCAGATTCCCCATTCCTCCTATGTCTACTTTTTATTTACACTTTAATTCCAGAATATGTTCCCCGATTTACCTAAAAAAAATACTAAGTCTTACAAAATTTCAAACCTTTCCTTCGCAATTGAGCTTGAGCTTGTGAATGCTACTCCAGTATCGCCAGATCAGCTGCACTTACACCAACCGAATGACTGCTTGGGACTAACAGGCGTCCTCAGTGTATAAGTGCTGGTGATCTTCTATTTTTAGGCAACAATGGCGCCTGCCACGTCAGAATGCAGACCAATGTGGGGAAGGGGGAGGAAATGTTGTTGCACTTATACTGGCTCACTGTAGACCGTGGAGTCCGACTGCATCTATGCCAGTTCTTAAGAGGATTTTTTTTTTTTGGAAAATACCAAGCATACTTTTGCTTCCAAAATTAGCATTGCGGTAAACATTCATCAAAGTAACTAAGAAGGGATTTATTAGGAAATTTATAAATAAATATACAGGGGATAGGCAAAATGATTGAGATAGGCAAAATTTTGCCCAAATTCAAATGCTTATAACTTTATGAAAAATGGATGAAATTGGATGCATCTGGAAGCAGTCGACGGCAAATTTGGTCCAGTTTTAGGAACTTTCTTGGCCTTGCATATTGGCCACTGGACACCGGAGATGTTCCGGATTTTCTGAGGTCATGTCCAAATGTCATTTTTTCTGTCGCTTGTTCTTTTGTGCGGTGTAAAGTTAGATAGATGTTTGCAATTTTCCTAGAAACTAGAACTAATAAGAAGTTGAACGCCACCAGACGCATTAAGATTGGTTGGAAATCTTCAGAAATATGACCATTTCCGTAAAACTGGTTCCGGAAAGCATGGTCAGTCATGTTTGTATTTCCAATCATGTAAATATTATCCGGAGCTATATCCAAGCGGACAGCAACCTTATAAATGATGTTTCCTGCAGCGTATTCAGAACCATTAGATGCACAGACCACTCTATAGAAGGTTCCAGGTACCATGGGGGAAGTGGTCAATTAGGAACATATCCGGAACCATATCAATATGGGCATCAAACTTCATGATTTTCAAAGGTTATGCTTTACGAAGCAATTCCAGCATCACCGGCTGCCATGACCACTTTATAATAGGTTCCAGGTGCCCCGGGGATGTGGCACCTGGAACCAGTATAAGCATTTGAATTTGGGCAAAATTTTGCCTATCTCAATCATTTTGCCTATCCCCTGTATAAGTATTTTCGTCAAACCTTACTTCAGAAATAGTTTTATCAATTCTGTCAATAATCTATATTCTGGAATTGTTTTTTTGTGCATTTCCAGAACGGAATTCCTGAAGGCGCTCTGGAAGAACTCTGGGTAATCCAGAAATCAAAGAAGAAATTCTGCAAGATTTGAAGGATTATTTTTTATCGAACATTATGGTGGAGCTTCTTGAGAAATGTGTGTATTTTTATTCTTTAGAGTGCTTTCAATTATTCTGTAGTCATTCACCTCTAAATGAAGGATTATTAATAATCACTTATCTTTGATTGTTCCGTTATCCATCTGGTGTTTCTACCAGTTTCAACTTTTTGTTGTTTCCCCTTCCTGCACATGATGCTTTCTTGAGTTGCTTCTTACAACAAATCTTTTTATACCTCAAAAAGCAATTTTTTAAAGAATCTAAAGGAAAAAAAATAAATTCTAGGAGTTATAAAAAATAGTAGGATTCTTATACGTATTATTCCTGATTTCTGAAAGTCTATAAAGAATTCCTTAATACATTTTCAAAGAATGCAAAAACTTCCTCCAAGAATGAAGTTTGGTGAAATCTTAGAGTAAGGTGGGGCAAAAGTTCGACCTTAGTGGTATAATCAAAGTTTCCAGGAAAACAATAGCAGTTAAAACAAAACAAATACCATACAGTGAACCGTCAACATATTGGCTATAATTTTGCTGAACAAACTTGTGTCAAAATATTTACCCATTTTTAGTTATAACAGTTTCAACATTAATTGTCTTATTCGAACTTTTGCCCCACCGGTGGGGCAAGAGTTCTAATCTAGTGTGGGGCAAAAGTTCGCTGGCTAAAACACAAAATATCGATCCTTTTATGATAGGCATACTTTACACCAGCCGTAAACTTAAGTTTGACGAAAAATACACACTAAATTTTCATCAAAAAATTGCCCAAAACCGGGTTAATTGTAATATACTCAAAAATAGCAGTATTTCACAAAACTATGTGGAAATGTAAAATTTTGGTAACAATTTTCACACGATCAGACAAATTCAATTGAATTTGAAGATAATATGTGGATTTTAGGCAATTTGCAATTTTTTCCGTGATTTTATACATGGGTCGAACTTTTGCCCCACTATGGGCCAAAAATTGTTTTCAAGCATCTATGCAAAAACTAATACACCTCAAAGCAACCTTATGATAAGCCTAGAAACGCCCTTACATAAAATATTGAAAAAGATTTTATCTTCAACTGGTTCCATGCAACGAAAGTTTGACCAAAAATTACAATATTCACGTCGAAAAACAACAAATAGCCATAACTTTTCCAAATCTCAACCGATTTTTATGATATTTGGATTGAAAGTCTCTTTCTTGAATAGCATTCGAACCACCATGACATTTATAAGATTTGATTTAAATTGAGCTGGAAATCTTAAAAAGAAACTCTTATTCCACTCGAACTTTTGCCCCACTTTACTCTACATTATGAATTTTAACATTAGACGTCTATGACAAAATTTTTGGAAAAACTGCAAAAATCTCTACGTTCAACTTTTGATGCTCTACCATAAAAGCTAAAAATAGCACCTCAAAAAAGTTTGTTTGGAATTTTAACAAACTATTTTTTTTTTAATTATTCTCTTCTTAATTGTGTCATGAAACTTCAGATTTCGTGCAAAACATTTTCTACTAAAAACTACATGGATGTTGATATGGGGTGATTTGTAGAGTAATTTGTGAGAAATGTTTGAGTATATTCGCAAAAGAGTTTATGAAAGAAAATTTAAACGTATTCCGCAAGAAACTTTGAATTTTTTAAGGAATTCTTATATTATATTTTCGAGAGAGGTTTGAATAAATGAACCGAGCAATATTTAATTGATTTTAAGATAAATCTAAAGAAATATTTAAAGAATTTTCTGCGGAAAAATACAGTTTGATCTATGCAGAACTTCTCTGAACAATCGCTTTCCTAACTGTATTTTGTCTAATGAATTCGGAAAATTTTGTAAAATATTGGGAGAAATTCTTAGAGTAACCTGCAAAATTCATTTCATGTTTTTTTGCTGGAAATTCTGGATAATTTTAGCTGCGAGTTTTTCAAGCAATCGTTGAAAAATTTCTAAAAGATTTTCTGAAATTTTTGTTGAAGGAATCAGAAGAGAAACTCATGAAGAACCTGAAAGGCAAAGTTGAAAAAACTGTTTATGCCCTCTCTGAAAGATTTATGGAAAGAATCATTGCTTGGTGATCTGGAAGACGATTTTGGTGATTCTTAAATTAGTAGTAAACTACTGGACGATATTTTATAATAACAATAATAATTTATGTGTAATTAGTAAGTTGAAGAATTTCATGAAGAAATTTCTCAACTTCAGAGTTCTTCAAGAGATTCTTTTAAGCCATCTGAAAAAAGTATTAGTCAAGAAACTTTCTGTTAAGATCAGAAAGCCTAAGGAAACTTCATAAAAATAAAAGACCGTTGAATAATAACTATTACTCCCGGGAATGATTTTCCGTGGGAATCCCAGGAGGAACTCAGCAAAAACTGATAAAGGAGTTCTTGGATAATGCAGTAGAAAAGTACAAAAATAATTCATGAAAAAATCCCCGATACCTAAAAAATTCGTGAAGAAATATAAAGGGATAATTTCGTGAGTTCTTTGAAAGAATTCTTGAAGGATTTTTTTACTGGATTAGACAGAGAATGAATATTTTTCGTAGCTAAAATTGAATTTTAAAAGTATCACTGGTGTGCAGCGATATGAGACAAAATCACAAACAAATAAAATCAATACAAACCTATTTAAACTATGAAATTTGTGAAAATCGTGATTTTTTTTTCGATAAACCAAGAATTTTCCTCCTGGGATTCTTCAGTAAATCTCACTGAGATTCTTCCTGGAATCCCTCATTAGTTGTTCCGTAAATTTCTCTGTAATTATCCCAAAATATCTCTGAAATTCTTCCGGTAATCCGATGAATATATAGGATTATAGGAATTCCTTCTGAAAATTATCAGGAAGTCCCTCTATGCTTTTTTAGAAATCCATCTATAGCTCCAAACCAAACCTTTTGGATTAATCCGGAACGGCTCCTAGGATTCCTCTTGCAATTTCTTTAAGATTCTACAGAAAATCTTCCAAGAATCCCTGTGAGATTTTACCAAAAAGACCTTCTGAGATTCATCCAAAAATCTCTCGTGTAATCTTCCGTAAATTCCAATGAGAATTTCTCGGACATCCTTCTGAAATTATTGTAGCCATCTCTACGATCACTCTGAAATTCTTCCGAAAATCTTCCTGGAGCTTTCTCTTGGTTTAGCCAGGAAATCTCTCCTGGATTGTTATTGAAATCCTTCCGGGATTCTTCCGTTAAACATGCCTTGAATTCTGCCGAAAATTTTCTCAGATTCTTTCATTAAAATTTTTGGGATTCTGCCGAAAATTCTCTCCGAGATTTTTAGTAAATCTTTATAGAATTCTTGCAAAAATCCTGGTAAAATTCTTACAGATGTCTCTCAAGTATTAATTTGGAAATCTTTTATTGTGAAGGTTCTTCCGGAATGTTTCGATAGATTTTTCTGAAATTCTTTCAAAAATTCCTGCTAAAATTGTTTGGAATTGTGGATCCTCCTGGCACTCTCGTACAAATCTAAATTCACGTTAAAATCCCAGGAAACTTAAACGTTAAAATCCGTGAATGATATCCGGAAGAATTTCAGTGGGATTTTCGGATGAATTTATGAAAGTTTTAAGGAATCTCAACAGGATTTCCGATAATTTGAAGCCTTACAGAATAATTTCAGAGAAATTCCTTGAAAAATCCAAGAAGAATGTCCAGGTGCATTCTAGAAGCAATTCCAGAAGAACACTGCAAGAATATTTTTCAATGATCCAGTAGATCTAATAACCTAGTAGCTCTCCTCAGAAATATTTCTGAAAGAATCCCAAAAAGTTTTCCGAAAAAGTGCTCCAAATACATCCTGAAGAATTTCAACAGGATTTTCGGAAGGGTCCCAGAAATATTTCAAGGATATCGACGAAAAAATCATAAATGCATTTCTAAAGGAATCCCAGAATGATTTACGGAAGAATCTTAGAAAGGTATCCGAAATTGAAAGGAATTCCGAAAGCATTTCAAATGATTTTTGGAAGAATCCCAGAGGCATTCTCGGAAAAGTATCAGTCGCAGATCAGTGAAGAACGCCTTCGTGCCTTTGAGGAGAGAGAAAGCGAAGATAGGCTTGACCATAAATTCTGCCAAAACGAAGTACATGTTTGCAGATAGAGATAGAGGCAGGCCTAGTGGTGTTGGTGTTAAGGTAGTGTTTGTTAGGGATTTGTTTGAAGTTTTTGAAGAGTTTGTTTATCTTGGAGCACTTGTAACATGCGACATGATGTGTTGATGCAACGAAAAGGGCCGTGTACGGATTAAGGACACAAGTTTAGTGACTTGCAAAACGGAAACAAAATGCACCCTGTACTAAACATTGATTCTTCCGGTGATTTTCTACGGGCACGAAGTATGAACGACCGTTGTCAGAGGCAGACCGGAAAGCCTACGGTGTTTTGAGCGTAAAGTGCTGTGTACAATAGTCGGTGGTAAACTGGAACATTATTATTGAAATACTACATACTTCAGTGGGCTGGTCACTTAGTACAAATGTCAAAGAAAAAATTGCGAAAATAATACTCAGCAGGAAATCAAGTTAAAGTTAGCGACCTCGTGGAAACCACGAATATACAATCCAAAAATATGGGAGTTTGTGTTGATGATTTAATATACATCATCATCCAGAAACTGCCAAAGTTATCTTGCAAATTGTACACATCAGGGTAATTATCAAAACTCCAAACTATTTGTAAGAGCTGGTGTTCTTCAATATGATAGTAATTACTTTGTTCTAAAATCAAGCTTTTGGCCTTCAAATCAATTTTCTGCCTGGTCATGTGATATAGGCTATCTGTTGTGATATCTGGAAGAAAGCTCAACATAATAAATTATTAAGGATGATTCTGAAGCTTCCTCTTTGGTTTAGTATTTATGAATTTTAATAGGGTTTTCTATGTTGAAACTGTTGAACAAATGTCGAATAAACTAATAAACATTTTAAACAAAAAACGTTGTAATTATCGTTATTCGTTATTATTCTTGTAAATACGAAAATCTGCCTGGTCATGTGATATAGGCTATCTGTTGTGATATCTGGAAGAAAGCTCAACATAATAAATTATTAAGGATGATTCTGAAGCTTCCTCTTTGGTTTAGTATTTATGAATTTTAATAGGGTTTTCTATGTTGAAACTGTTGAACAAATGTCGAATAAACTAATAAACATTTTAAACAAAAAACGTTGTAATTATCGTTTTGCCCATGATAAGTATTCTACAAATTTAGGTTATGTTTGACTGAGTTTATGAAAAAAGCGTTTAAGTATATTTTTTTTAGGTGAAATCATATCATCTGGTAACATACTGAACTTCAACGGAAAGGGATATGTAATATGCTGCATGAAAAATGTTGAAAATAGCCTAATTGTCGGAAAACATTAAGTTGACTGTTGTGCCTAACTGGAACATTTCTTGTATCTAGAAGTGAATGTTAGGTTTGAGATGGTAATAGATGCCTCCGTCGTGTGTTGCTTCCAGTCGGGAGTGTCGTTTCTTGTAAATACGAAAATTTCCCTCATATACATTGCTGGATCTGGGGTCTGTACTTTATATTTTGCTTAAAAACTTTGAGCTCCGCAATAACCACGCATCAATCTTACATCACTCAGCTTCAACCTTTCCCCAGAAACTTTAAGTTTGAATTAATCTTCCCCTGAAAAATACCTCCTTGAAATCCCACGGTCCCAGTGCTACCACGCGCAAGAAACCAAAAGGCATCGAAGTCGTTGTCTTTCTTTCACTCTGTCTCAATTTCTGCCATTCGCATATATGCCCAAAATTCGCATAATTCCGCCATCAATCATTCCACCCCCAGCGCTTGGTTCTTCTTGAAGGAGCTCTTCGACTTCTTCCTCACTCACATATCTCCATATACACCCCACAAGTTGCTCTTTACTGCTGTCCCGCCAAATCTCTTACCGCCCATTCCGGACAGACTATGGGACAGAAAGCTGCTTTGGTCGGCCAAAATCATCGCACAACCTGCGAAACATTGCCTATCATTTACCAATACAGATGCGATATTTTTCTTCATTTGCTTTTATCGTGCTTCGAAATCAATTGATAATGTCAGGTTTTGGCCAACCAAAGAAGCTCTCAGCCCCATAGTGGCGGCCTAGACCGTATTTGCCGCAGTTTCCCTCCCGAAAAAAGGACATCCGCCATCCATCGCATGAATTTCTTATTTCCCATCCTGATGGATCGCTGCTGCTGCTGCTGCTGCTCCCGTTCCCGGCTGGGAAATAACCTGACAAGGCCAAATTATACCTTTGACCCCAGGCCTCCACCAGCCACGCCTTGGTCGGTCATTTGTCGGGTGCCATTTTGGCCCACTTTCGGCCACTTGTTATCGCACAATTTCAGCTACACTTGAAAAATCTCAAGTGGCAACAATTTCCTTCCCACTTCGCGCCCCGTAGATACCTACTTACTTGTAGAGAGCAGCTCGCGCTTGTATCACAAGGCAGACACAACGAAAGAGGCCACTCGCTGACTGGCTGGGACACATGTCAACATGGTTGTTATGTGGAGCGCCACGAAACACCTCTCCAGTCGCACATAAACCAAAGAGGAAGTACCGTAAAATGGGATAAATTTGATAGTTTCTGTTTTGAAAGAACTCTGATTATATTTGCATTTCGTCTTAGATAATTAAAATTTTATATTTTAAAGTATGGTAAAGTGAGAATCCGGGGCAAGGGATCTTTCGGCATAGCTTATTAGGGAAAAGTTTTTCAAAGAGCATTCTTCTAAAAAATTGAAGATACAATAATACAAAATCTTTTAAGCACAAAAAATACTGTCATTTTTATTACCATGTGCTCCATGTAACAGTTGTAGGTTCAGCGCCATTTTCAACTTGCATGATAAATTGTGACACGTTTCATGTCTTGCATTGGCTCGCAAAAATAATTGTGTTATACATCGAATAACCATCGTGATTCTAAAATTTTAAGTATTATCACAAGTTGCTTACGATAAACAGGTATTTGGTTTCCATTTCATGTGAAAATTTCTATGGTCTTACTAATTCCAAAATATCTTCAAACCTGGGACCTGGGACCTATCAAACACCAGAATCAAAACTTTTCCGATACGTTTCAAATATTTTCCTAGATAGTAGCACTTAAGCATTCAAACTTATGATTTAAGTCAAAAGATCAATCTCAAATCACGTAATTGCTTACGAGGGAGAGAAAATGTCTATTTTCCTATTTTTTTTTTATTAAAATTGAACAAGGACAGAGACTACATTTGAAATCAATCATGAGAACGATTACTTTTCTATTTTTATTGAACTATATTTTTACCGTTTAGTAGTGGCGGAGTGGTTTTATGCAATGCATGACAATAATAATAACATATTTACAATTTCGTAAATTATGGAAACATTACATGCCACTTTTTATAGGGGGGTCCGTAGCCTTGAGGTTACGCTTTCGCTTCATAAGCGGAAGGTCATGGATTCAATTCCCAGCCCCACCAAAAAAAAAAAAATAACCCGTCCAGCCACCAGAAGACGCCGCACGGAGGACCGTGCATAGTGGAGCACGTCCATCCTCCGTCAGTATCAGATGGTGACTGAGACAAATTGACCCACTTCGCAGGCAGCTAGCCTCAAACGACTCAGGAACACGGCAAAACGAACCACCGCAAGAGCAATGGACTATGGCTTATGGAAATCGATTAGACCAACAGCAGAGCACTCTCCTACCTGCTCGGTGTGAGAGCAAAAGAGCAGAAGAGAGTGAAAGCAGATGTAAATATAGATTAGTTAAAAATAGAACTGTATCGGTAAGGAAGATACAGATAAAACTGATTCCGGCACAGTAGTGGCCACGAGCACGGAGTGCCTTGATAAAAAAAAAAAAAAAAAAAAAAAAAAAAAAATACATGCCACTTTCTAATAAATAACTTATATGTAAATAATTTGTTTCAAACATTTGTTATTCCGCTTTACGCTGTTTTATTTGCAAAATAAAAAGGATGTTTGTTTTTATTTTAAAGACGAAAACAGTTTTTTTCATTTTTAAAATGTGTTTCATATTTTTGGGCCTTAAATGTACGATTTCTTCCTAAAGCGTAATGTAGTATATGGTTGATCCCTAATGTACATCACGTTCCGACACACCGTCCTGTACGCTTGTCACTGCGCGCACTTTCGAATTTAACGAGGTAATATTCCCTAGTTGTTCGCGGTTTTCGCGGTCGGATTAGTGCGTGAAGTGCTAAAGAAGCAATACGTAGTAAAAGTTTTCAGAAAATCGGTGCGAAAACGGCTGGAAAAAGTGATATTATGTGTGCTCCACTTATCGCGATAGAGCAAAACAAATCCCGTCGGTCCGATGCCGGCCGGTTTTCATATATCGTTTCGGTGGTGTGGGACACGGTGCGCCTGAAGGGAAGCCTTTAAAAGAAAAATAAAAAGTGCCGAATAGTTTTTAGAAATTGTGAAAAGTGGTTGACTGTCAGTTTGGACGTACTACAGTGTTAGCGTGCCTACAGTGCGGCACAAAATTGTCTGTGCACCTTTTTTTACGTTGAAGGAGCAAAAAAGGTTGGATCTCTCAATTTTCTACTTCTTATTTGTTCATTTGGTGTAGGTAATGGGTGACCGTTGCCAGAGGAAGTAAATCCAACGTGAGCCAAAATGGCGGCCGCTAGCAGCGGTGACCCAGGTAGACGAAGATTGCCGGGATGTATGGATCCGACCAATTAATTCGGTGAATTAACATTCCCGCAATTGACGGGGAAGAATGGTGTTGCTCTACCAATCAATCCGTACATCTCAGGAAAATCGGTTGAGGCATGTGCTGCTAGGGCAATTAAAAGTGCGAAGTCGGAAGCTCAAGGTACAAATTACACGTCGAGGGTACGTAACTCGGCTCAAGTCTCCAAGCTGCTGCAGCTGACAAGACTTATCGGCGGAACCGAGGTAGCAGTTATCCCTCATCCGAATTTGAACGTGAGAAGGTGCGTTATCACTTGCAATGACCTGATTCAAATGGAGGAGAAGGATATCTTACAAGAGATGATCAGCGAGAAAGTTATCCGTGTACAACGGATCACACTAATGAAGGAGGCATAAAAGTGAACACTCCGGCTTTGATTCTTACCTTTTGTAAGACTACATACCCGGAATACTTCAAATTCGGCTTGCTGCGCGTTCCAACCCGTCCGTATTTCCCCAACCCAATGTTGTGCTACGGTCACACCCACATCCGATGTCCAGGACCCCAACGCTGCGTCAACTATTCGAAAAACGAATGATGACGAATTCTCCTCCGTAGCCGAAGGAACCTAAGATCATACCACAACATCTCAAATCTACCGAAACATCACCCACCCTACATCAAAATCAACCAGCAGCATCGAAAGCAACAACGAGAACACCGAAGATACTACACTAAGTCTTTCCCCAGTGCCCGCTTTTCCCGTTTTTTTTTCTGCAAGCAGGCGTGTAGTAGTTTTGGCAACGGCTGGCACTGTGTGACAAGACGTCCCACAGGTCAGTGCTCTCAATTTTCAATCACAAACAGGTACTGCCGCGCCTATATTATTTTCAGATACAAACCAAACCGCACTTATATTCGCAAAACTCGTTCAAGCCTCTCCATCAACCAATCGTTTCGCTATCCAACCCACTGTCGATAATTCACAAATTCTTTCCCCAGTGCTGGCTGTTGCCGGTAGTTCTGGAGGAAATCGATTAGTAGTAGAGTGGAGGGAATTGATAGTAGCCGGCACTGTGGGGCAAGACGTCCCACAGGTCAGTTCTCAGATACAGCAACCACGAACAAATACCAGAGCGCCTGATATTCTTCCAGGTCATCCCACGTTACTTCTGTCTCCCGGAGAAGGTCCTTCCGGAATCCATCGAGTGAACATTACACAACGCTCTTCCCAAGTGCCGGCTGTTGTCGGTATTGGTGAATCTATTGTATTGGTTTCGACAGCAGCTGGCACTGTGGGGCAAAGCGTCCCACAGGCAAGTTGTATTCCCGTTCAATCCCTACCATAAGTTACTGCAGCGCCCTTTTCTTCGCCAGCTGATTTGCCTACGCGGAGCACATCAATTTCATCGTCCAACTCTCGTTCAAACATTGACTGTCGCTCCGTCGGCTGATTTGCCCTTCAATGGAATCTTCGTGGCCTCAGGGCCAAGATCAGTGAACTGAAGCTCTTTATCGCCAACCTCGAACCTTGCGTGATAGCTCTACAAGAAACCAAAGTCGGCTAGCATGTTATACCGCACGACTTTGTCGATTGCGACGTTTCACCGAGAAGATAATTGCAGCAGCGAGGAAGTTCATCCCGCGAACCAGCGGAGGAATCTGGCCAAAAACGGTACCGTGGTGGAGCCCAGAAGCAAAGGCGGCAATTAAACGACGACGAAAGTGTCTGCGCTCCCACTGACGTCTCCAGCAGCTTGATCTGAACCAATCCCGAAAGAGAGCGAACAATTACAGACAATCCCGAAGAAGCAGCGGAGGAACTGGCGAAGTATTACAGCGAGAGATCGGCGACTTCAAGCTACCCTCCATCCTTCATGATGGCGAAATCAGCAGCTGAACGGGAGTCCACGGATTTTTCGCCTAACACCGGCGATGTGTACAACATCGATATCACCCTAGACGAACTTCTGTGGGCTCTCGACAAAGAGCGAGGCGCCTCAATTTGAGCAAATTTGTTAGGGTACCTTCTTCTTCAACGCCCCCTTTTGTCTGTGATGATGACGCTTCTTGAGCTCCACAACAAAATCTGGCGAGATCCCCGTCAGCTGGCGGAATGTTATCGTCGTTCCCATCTCAAATCCGAATTGTCAGGATTCCGAACCGGTTGCCTTCCAGCCAATCTCGCACACCAGTTGCATGGCGAAGTTGTTCGAGTGCAACATTAACCGTCGTTTGATAACGGTGCTAGAGTCGAGTGATTGTTGTTTGAGAGGGACTTTAACCCGAAGGTCATTCGTCCGTTAATGAGTCGAATGGACGGCTCGACAAACGCCAACACACTTTTCGTGCGGGACGTGGCACTGATACCTACTTTGCCGAGCTGGAGAGATTGCTTCCAAACATCGACGAACACTGCCTCATAGCTTCCTTGGATCTACCGAAGGCGTATGACACGACCTGGCGACACGGAATATTGCGTAACTTAAAGTCATGGCGAATACGTGGCCGAATGATCAACATTCTGAAAAGCTTCCTTTCGGAGCGAACTTTTCAGATGTCAGTAGTAGGACATCTGTCCCCTCAACACCAACTTGAGAACGGGGTGCCACAGGGTTCCGTGTTATCCGTGACACTGTCCCTTGTCGCGATACAACCCATCTTCCGAATCATAGCGACTGTAGTACATGTCTTTTTGTATGTCGACGACATTCTCCTCGTTGTGCGTGGAGCGGAAAACGGTTGACAAGTGGGAAAAGAGTGTGGGTTTCGGTATATCTGCGACAAAGTCACATATATTCTATTGTAGCCCGAATGCGCGCCGAGAGCCTGCTAAATAAATTACCATTGATCGAACCGCCGTCCCGAAAACAAACCGACTAAGAATCCTTGGCACAATCCTGGATCGGACGCTTAGCTTCAAACCCCACTGCCAGTCTGTCAAGATAGCGTGTGAGTCGCGGCTGCGGATACTGCAAATGATTGCGGTGCTAAACTTCCTCGTGGCAACCGATCTTCCCTGCTCCAGGTTGGCTCGGCACTGGTCACATCGAAACTGATCTACGGGATCGGACTAGTGAGCCGAGAAGGACCACCATCCTTGCAGATCCTTGCCCCGGCGTACAACAAGATGGTTCGGTTCGCTTCTGGTGCATTTGTGACCAGCCTGATAACATCGGTCATGGCCGAGGCGGGAACTTTGCCATTCGACCTTCTAGCGGTACAGTCCGCAACGGATCCGGATTGCAGCAAAAAGTCCGAATAACATCAACATTCCTCTGATCCAGCGAATATCGGATTGTCTGGTCGAACTTACGGGAACAGCGCTCCCCACTGTTAATCACCTTGTGAGACAGAATGACCGAGAGTGACACGCGCGAAAACCAGCAATAGTACGGGTTGTCAAGAGGGGTATTAGAGCCGCTGACCCTCCGGAAAAGTCCGCCCGATAGTGCAACATCTGCTGTCGATCCGCTTACATCAATCGACCGTCGTTACGCCGATGGTTCGAAGTACGAGAACACAGTAGGTGCCGCTTGGCACACTATAGGTCTGGCCGGTACATACAGCTTACCGGAGCAGTGCAGTGTCTTTTCTGCGGTGGCCTATGCCATAAAAATGGCTGCCTCTATCCCGAACGTGGTTAGAGACATGGTGGTCCTTACAGATTCGGCTAGTTGCCTCCAAGCGCTGCATGCATACAAGCACCCGTGGATCCAGGATGTTGAGCGAATAGCGAAGACCAAACCGGTCCGATTCTGTTCGATTCCTGGACACGCAGGTGTCAGCGGAAACAGCTAGGCCGACCGACTGGCCAATGAGGCTAGGAGGCCACCGGCCATCAGGCTTTATTTTGCTCATCTTGATCTGATAGATGGAGCGACCTCGTACGCTCACAACAATTATGAGTCAGCATTCGATGTTGGTTGAATAATCCGTGGCTGAGAGAGTGGAGAGAAACGTTGGCTCTATCCAAACGCACATCTTCCATTTGACAGCTCTAGCTTACTGTGAGGCTCTGCAAACATATCATCATTGCTTTTGGGATGAACTGAGGTTGGTTTCTCCGTCAACGCAAGAGAATGATTTGGCTTTCTTCTTTGCCCTTTTGGGTAAAGAGCTACAAAGAGACAACGAAGAGCTGTCTGGAAGTGCTCTTCCCCGAACTGAGAAATGGGAAAAAATGCTCTCCCCTTAACTGAGAAAGGGAGAAAATAATCTCTTTCTCTTTTAAGCACTGAGGTTGTCAAAACAAAATCTTTACCACAGTGGGAATGAAAATAAGCAAAGACAAACCTGTAAACTCTTCATCCCGCAGATCAAGTACGCTCAGTTTGTGTGTGGGTAAAATCGCTTCTCTTTTGTAGTTGATCATTAAAAGGGGGAGAAAGAGGATAAGTCAAGAGCAAGGAAGAAGCCTGCCGGCCATTGATTCTCTCATACCAGGAGAGGACGCGTTGAGGGCTATCAAACAACAAATACGGCGCGAATGGAATGACCAGTGGTTCAACACTCGTTATTCGATGCTTTTGGGAAGTGAAACAAGATACATTTCAGAGGACGGAACACGGCAGCGCAGCCGACCAGCGTGTGTTGACACGGCTGAGGATCGACCATACACGCCTTATCCAAACGTTCTTGTTAAAAAGAAAATCCCCACCAATCTGCAAATGTTGTGGAACAACGGTGGACGTACGGTACCTTATTCTATACTGCAGAAAATTTGACAGTGAAAGACGGAAAAATGATATAAGTTCAACTAGCTTGCAAGACGCCCTAGGAAATGAAGGACGTTTTTTGAGAAATTATTAACCTGTCCTACTAATGTTTTTTAGTTTTGTATTATTTTAATTTAACAAATCAGCAGAAATCATTGTTATTTTGTTCGGTGAGATGTGGGTCCGGCACTGTTAAAGTTACCCTTATTACGGTACCAAAAACAGGAAACCGTATCGTCGTAGTCAAACTGGTTGGTTGGAAGAATCATTAATCAATGCTCGTATGATTTATTCACGAAGGAATTGAAATTTCATGAGCAACGACCGAGGGAGCTGGCTGGCTGGCTGGCGACGAGATCTTATCGATGATGGTGGTGACACTTACTGGCCCAGTGCGGCCCTTGCAGTTAACGGTCGGCGTTGAGCATTAATATGAAAGGTTTTCGGAAGAAGGCTGCGCTGTCCGGAAAAGTTGAGCGTTGCTCGACAAAAACGCTAACGAATCGGAAGTTGTTGGTTTCGGTGGAAATTCTACGGATGTATGTCAAGTTCGTATGGAAAGCTTACCACTCTCAGATGAGATTTATTTGGTGTGGAATAAACGTTCTGATACCCACCTAGAAAGAGAGAGAAACAGATCTTTAAACATTGATGCTCTATGGTAGTGATTAAGAGTATGCATAATATGGAGGAAAAGGCAATTTAGAGACATGTGAAAAACTTTAAAACCAGTCCAATAAGTTTAGTGATTATCTGCCTGTGCCGCTGTAAGAGTATAGTGTGTGATGCTGTGATCACGTCGGTTGCTCTTGCGGTGAACACTTGTTTGGCGTACAGTGTGATTATCAAGTAATATCGCGAATCCGATTAGGTGTGAATAAATCATGGATCGCATCACTAACCAAAGGTGATGTATAAATCCTACACGGAACCGCGGATCTACCCAAAACTGAGTTGTTTCAACGCAAAAGCGTAGTTGAGCCCAATTACCCAAGCCAAATTTCCAAGGCCTCCATTAAGTACTTTGCTTTTGAAGCCATAAGAAAAAATACTGAAATTTGGTTTAGTTCAACGCTAAAATTGAGTTCATTCAACCCAAGCTTGAGAATAATGCATTTACCCATTTTTCTCATTGAGTCAAACTACTCCCATTGGGTAGAGGCAGCTCTTTCTATTTTTGACAACATTGGTGGGGAAGAGATAGAATACCGAGAGATTTTGGGTTGAGAGAATAATCAATATACCTAATGTTGGGTAAAGTCTACTAAAAAAATAGGTAAAATGTTTTGCCGTGTAACCTTTCCCACTACCCCTATATCATTTCGATGACAACTGTGGAGATGCAGAGATATAGTCAATTTTTAGTAACAATGGTTATCTTACTAACATTCCTTTCCTTCCTCGATGACTGTAGGGACGTGGTCGGCGCCGTTATGGATTTTCAAATTTTGAACTCTCCATTTGTGCACATTGAGAATGGTTAGCTTATCCCAAGTTCTTCATTCAAATTCATTGGATCTTTGTGCAACTTTGATTGCACTTGCGACTCTAACGATTACTGAGTTCGTATCCCTACATAAGGAAGTTATATTCGATATCTAAAACTATAGTATCAGTTCTAAAAAATCGGTCTTATTGTATAAGATAAGGATGTTTCAAAATCGAATCAATATTCGAGTTCAAAGTAAAACTTATTGTCCTACACACAAAACCTTTATCACACAGTGAATTTACGATTACCGGTAAGTCACAAAAGTAACGCACACGCACTTCTGAGAAAGTTATACTATATTATTTTTCGCTCACACAATCAATGATAAGCTTTCCCACTCCTAGAGGCGCCAACCCTGTACCAAATGCCTATTTTCCTCACCATATCCCACTGGATCAACTTGGCAGACCCAATTTGGGCGTGAGGTTCACACAAATGTGAACAATAACAACAATAACTGGTTCCACGCTGCCGCCGTTTCCCCAAAATTGTTCGCTCAAGTGATTGCGTGATTTACGGTAAACAAGTTCCCGGCTTTGCTGGCGTCATCCTTTCCATCGGAGTTTTCGAAGGCGAAGACTTGGCGGTAGCAATAGGAACGGAAACTTTCCGGATTTGGAGTTTATCCTTTTAGGCAGTTGCTGATTTCGCACACGGATTTGACGTCAACTGACAGGTTGACAAATTGCCTGCAGCCCTCGCGTGTCGCTCCTATAAACCATCAGTGCGAATTTCGGACCAAGGTTTTGTGAGCAATAAAGACACAATTAATTCACCCTTACAGGTTTTTCTTGACTGTCGGTGCGAAGTCGATAAACTCAATTCAAATGAGCTCCACAGCCAGTAAAATCGACTCGCGCCATCTGGCATTAAAACGTCTTAATCACAACCAGTGAATCCAACCCGAACTGCAGTGGCCAAAAATTAATTTACGACTTACGGGTTTATGGTCGTCCCGCAAACCGAAAAACATGCTGCGGCTTGGATTTTGATGGGCCTAAGGCTTTCCTCATTAATAGAAATGGTATGTATTCGCATAAAGGTGTGTTTCTAATTTTGGGACTCCCCCCATCTGACCCGCTTCTATTCGCGCGATGAAATTGAATCGTAAAAGTTGGAGTCTCTCCCCCATACATCCTGCGAGGGCCATTGCGAAGCCATAACACGTACCCACTCATCCGCAGACGATGCCAGGAAATTTGGGTTCCCATCAAGATGGTGCATGTTACATTCGGAGACGTTTAGGATGCCAGAAAAATGTAGTAAACTCCTTTAAGTACTTACAGACGACATGTTTTATTCAGGGGCCGCTTCTGAAGCAGGCATTGTGGCAATTAAAGGCCATCGTGGGTGGAGGGATTTGCTGTAATATTTTTCAAGAATTGTGTGCTTTAAGAAACAATAAACTAAGGTTCCCTCAATTTGTTTTGTAATTCAATAAGAAATTACCTGGAATTACTCAGATATGGACGATTTATCTTCAAATCCCATCCAAGCTAAAATAGGCTTCTTTATTGAGAAAGCTGTGAAAGGCTTTGATTCAACTAAAGGTCAGTTACAACTCCCCAGATAGTCACAGCGGTAAACGTGCAGCTCTCAAGTAACCAGTGGGAACTGCACTATGGCAGACTAACCCGTACTGTGAAATACAACACATAATTACAACGTGGTGTACGATTAACACGATTCGATTCTCATAAAACGTGTTTTGATTTTAGCTGGAGTGGTTAAAGCAACAAATATTATAACCAATCGCCTTTCACATGAAATAAAACGTAACTTATTGTGTTTTTCTATAACTAAATAGTAACTTAGTTTGGTATTCTCTCTGTTTCTGTTCGGAATGAACCACTGCGACCAGTTTTCTTTGATCTTTTGTTGTAAGTTTGGTATTTTAAAAACATTAATTAAAACTGCACGTGAAAGAGTGATTGCTTTTTGAATCATTATAACAAATTTTGTAATTATTATTAGCAGGTGAAATATATTCAAAACAGCGTTTGATATTATAACTGAATTTCTTCATTAGTATAATTTCGAACGTTACATAAATTTCTGAATTCTAAGTGTTCTGTGTAAGACAACACTATTACCTCAATTTAGTTGAACTAGATTAAGTTTTTAATAACATTTTGTTAACAACACATAACATTTTATTTGCCGTAGCAGTTCGGAGGTAAATTGATTTCAACTTCCTATAAGAGAAAAAACGCTTTCAATTTTGTTCAGCTTAATATATATAGGGTAGAAGTAGCGGTTTTAGACCTAGCACTAATTATAGCCATAGTGGACGACTTCGATAACGAATATCAAAATATTTTCCCAAACAAACAAATATTTTCTGTATTTTTCTTTGGGGCATTTAAAATGCTGTTTGTGAAAATTTTGTGTGATAAAATAACCTTTAACATTGAAATTTTTGGCATTGGAAAATCCTTACTTAGTCGGCATGTTTTGTGTTTTGTTTGAACTCAACTAATAATAAATGTTTTCTATCGATCCTTCAATGTGGTGAGTTTAGGTACATATCCGAAACGTTCCACAAGTATTTTTGTTTAAAATTTAATTCAGCTTTGCTAGAAAACTTTTGAAAAAATAGTTAAATTCTAATAAATTGTAATTTTTTCTCTCCACATAAGATAAATTCACTATATCATAGCTTTTCAGGTATTTTTAAAATATATAAAAAATATTTTATTCCATATTTACTTATGTCAACTATCTAAACTTTTGGGTAAACCACAATAATTTTAGATTTTTGCATGTTTTAACGGATATAAAAGAACTTGGTTTTGACCCATTTTAAAATCGACCAAAGCTTAAATCGAATTTTTTGTTATATACATATACTTAAGTTTACAATTTTCAATCGAATTTGTCACAGTCTGACCATTTACCTGATAAGAGGAGCTCCAAGAAATGTTACACCATATACAAACATTTAGCGAAAGATTTTCTCAAAATTTAAAATTAGCTTATGAAGTGCGAGAATAAAATGTGCAAATCAGATTTTCATCTGCACTAGTCTCAAAATGAAAGTATGATAATTTAACAGTAATTTGGTAATTATGTTAATTTGGTACTTTAAAAAGCTAAGAAAAAATAATTTGCATTTGACTTGAATGCCCTCAATGTGATATTCAAGGTTTAATTTTTTTAACCTTATTTTTTATTAAGCATGAGTCCTAGATACTTAACCAGTTTTTTGAAACAATCTCATCGTGGTAACCAGTATACTTGAAGGTTTCAAATAAAGATTTGGTTTATGTGGAACATTATTAGTTGAGCTTTGGAAGCATTACGAGAAATCTTCCATTTTAGCAAGTACGAAGAACAAATATCCATTTTTTTATGTTGCAATCTACTATCTACAGATGGCGGAAAGATATTTTTATAATTGCGTTACTGAAAACTCTCGCTCTCTTGATATTATGTAACTCGATATTTCCCCTAACTCAGTGGATATACGATCCTTTCAATCCAGCATACTTTGATCTCTCTGTAAGTGTCTCTCCATAAACCACGTGATTTCAAGGGAAAGGGTACAAGATACACACAAATTTGAAATTTTTGTATGCACACAAAAGAACGAGGGGAAAATCCATAAATATTAATTACGTGGTTTATGTACTCACAGCTCTCAAGTCAAAACCTCGCTAACACAATGTTCACACTGTTTCAATTTCCTCTGTAAATTTGCTTCTCTGAGTCAAAGATTTCCTCCAATTGTAATAATTATCTTATAAGTAAACAAACTTAACCGTTGTGGTACACTTTTAAAAATAATTAAAACTACTGCGAATGTTATTCATATTATAACTGAATAACACATGGTGTACGTGATGAAACAACACAAAACGTGTTATAGAAGACATATATAATCTAAAAACAAAATTTTGTTTATGTTAAAGGACACAAAAATGATGACATAATCGACATTTCCCGAATGCGACATGAGTTTATTTAAAATACGACATAAATTTACGTCATTCAGCTTGCTTATTTTTTGTGCATCTGCAAGATTTCAAATCATATGATTTTTTGAGAGTGTGTACTAACATAGCTTAAGACAAATCATTTTTGACTTCAAATAGCTCTAAGTTGGCGAAATTTTAATCAATTACATCATAAGAGTAAATCTCTTCTTATTCCGGTGGCGAAAATACAGATTGGTTTAACGATATCGGAGTTTTTCCGGATTCCTTTGGAGTAATGTATGATTTTGGAAGGTTTGTTTTTAACTTTGATTGATAATTCCATGATTTTACTAATTCTGTAATGTGTTGATTTTTCAACAAAACAATGCTAGAACATTTCAAGTTCCTCTGCAACCAACAGGCCAGGACCGGATTCTATGCCCTAAGGGAAGTGACCACCTCTTATCGTGGACCAAACCCCAACATGTGGCCCATCAAACTTCATTAATTTTTAATTCATTGGTGATGATTGTAAATACCTCAGCTTATACTTGGAATCACCTGGTCATGGAACGCATTCAGGGCCATTCTCTAATATGAGACCCATCATACTTAACAATTTTCAGTGCCAAATCATTCTGGATGATTGCAAACATTGTGTTTACACTTGGAACCACCTGGCCATGTCATGGATTAATTTCCCCCAGTGAAGTAACTACTTTTTGCCTGAACTAAACTTTAACATGTTACCCATCATATTAGGAAAGTGGCCTCCTGGAAGAGACCCATACATTTCCATTAATTTTCAGCGCCAATGTATTGGTGATGAATTATTACTGATGATTGCTAATAGCTCAGGTAATTCTTGGAACCTCCCGGCGATAGAGAAGATTTGGTGCCCTCAGGGACGTTTTTGACAAAACCCAACATATGCCCCACCAAACATCTTGAAGTATCAGCACCAATTCATGATTGATGATTGGAAATACATCATGAATTGTTGAAGCAGTCTTCCAAAACTAATACCGTAACGTTGGTTCAGCCGGTTTCGTACTCCCCTTATACTCTGTTCTCGGCCACAGAAGTAAGCGACGCGATCTAAGGATCAAACACTACTAACGATCCGTGACACTTTTTCATTTCACTATGCGAGTTACATGGTGTTCCTGATTCCATCAACCACCCCCGCAGGACCAAATGGCAAGGACAAACGATCAAACATTACTCTATTCGGAGAAATTGGCAAAACAAAAGTTTAGTACTCACAAGCGCCACCTGCTGTCAAAATCTCGAATCTCTCTGGTAGAATAATTATAGATCTTGAGCTACTGATAAGCTTTGCCGAAAACGTCATCTTTTCAAGTATTCAGGACCTGAGATGTTTGCAAAACAAAAGTTTTATGCTTACTAGCACCACCTGGTTGCCAAGCCTCGAATTTGATAGCTCAAACAGTGATAGTCCTTGAGCTACTGAGCAACTTTGAAGACGTCACCTTTCTAAGTGGTCAGGATCCCGAGATATCTTGAAAACAAATTTTGATGCCCACTAGCGCCGGCTGGTGGCAGAATTCCGCATTTCAATGACCACCACTTGTTGGTTCTTATTCTTAAACAATTTTGCTTCACATTATGACTCTCTTTTTTATTACTTATAAAGATATTGATCATTAATAAAAACGGTCGTTACTCTGAATTTCCATAAGGTGGTCGCAAAAAGAACCGTCGTGAAAAGAAAGGTCGTAAAAAGAGGTTGGAGTGTACACATGTACTGAGTTTGGCGTGGTACACTGGTACAGAGACGAAGCGCTTTCACGTATCAACATAAGTTGCAAGGTTCAAACCAAAGTTGAACGTCGGTTCTGTTCATGGGAAGAATGCGTTGACGTCGTATTCCTATGCTCCTTCGGCCATGGAGTATTCTTCTACCAATATAAATCCTAATTTATCACTGTCGTATAATATGTGATTTTTAAAGTGTGAACTTGATGTTTTGCTTCTTCATTCCACTAAAAGCAAGCACTAAACATGTGGTATTTCTGTCAAAAGTTTTGACTCGAAACACTGGATGCGAAAGTGGAATCCATATGATGCTTATTCAATGCATGTACGCATCAGACTTAGAAGCATTATTTTCCGCATATACGCGTTATGAGCAGTGAAAATGCTGTTACCCGATTATCGGAAATTGTTGTGTTATTGAAGTGCATCTAAGCATTTCAGATGCTGATTTGGGGCTTATTATTCATACTTATGATTACTTGGGCTGCTCAGCAAGACATTGCTGAGTGTCGTAGATTCGAATCCCACAGGTAGAAAATCGTTCCGTAATAGCATACATTCATGTCACACAATATACGCATGCGAAGAAAAGCACTTAGTTATTATCTGTGGAAGTAGTAATGAGAACACTTAGCAGTAAAGCCAGCTCTGTACCTGTTTGATCCGTACGCCAAAAAATAATAAAGACGAAGAAGAAGATTCAAATGCGTTGGCTACGTATCCCCCATATGTACGTTATCATATAAAATGCCAAAAAACTTTGGATCGTCTTTGAAAAAAAAAATGAGTAACACACCAGTTTCCAATTCCTTCTTTAGCTGAGTGGCTACAAAACACAGCCATGCTGAAGGTGTCTGGGTTCGATTCCCGATACTAGCAGGTGGTGACCAATCGATTAAGTTTTCAGCTCAAACGAGTGTTTGGTTCTCCAGATTTGTGCTCTTGAAAATTTGAGGTTTGGCTTCGATTCATCGTCACCTTAAGGTTTAAACATTGAAAATCTCATTTAAAATGTAAACCTTAAAGTAGTTCCATATCATATATATCAAGAATAACCTCATTGGTTGGCCCATTTATCTCAATCAAAAGCACATAAAAAGCAGTCGATGAAATTCATATCACTGTTAAAGATCAAACTCTTCTCTAAAGACATTCAACAGTGGATAATAAAACAGGGCCTCGCAATAAAATCTCCTTCCATCCAAATTAACAGAATTCCAGTTGGCACTATCTCACGTATCATCTATTGATACATCGTCTTCACACGATCTGGTCGTAAAAAAAATAGTTCAAAGAGCTGCTTTCAAATAGCGATTATAATTTCAAATCGACACCCAATTGATGGCGATGAAAGAAGACATAAGCGTGCCAAAAAAAAGCCGCCAACTGTTGCTGCCTGGGCTGATATAGTGTTAAAGAATGAATAAATCAATGGAACGGGATGGCCCAAAGTGGTAAATCTTGCTTAATGGATTTCCAACATTATTTTATGTCAAAATGATTTGTCCTGATTGCTGCTATGATTTGACATTTGACGAAAAAGCTATTATTGATTTCATTTCAATGATTTTAAGCGAAAACGGCACACATACGTTTTTAAGGATGTTTGGATTTTTTAACATTGCTCAACAAAAGGTTCAAGGTTACATCATGCTCTTAATATTATCCCACTCACCTAATATCTATTCCACGACACCTGTGAAGATGCCAAAGATTCTCTAGTAGCAATACTTGTCAACTTTCGGTGTAATTTTTGTTCCCTTCCATGATGACCGTAATGACGTGGCCGGCGCAATTATTGGCTTTCAAATTTATTGCTCTAGATGGATTAGCTAATTTCATGCTCCATTCATTACATACCTGTGCAACTTTAATTATTCTGGTTAATCACGGAGTAGAAACCACAAATTATACGGTAATTCCTGCTCATGCTCATTGTCTAGAAAAAATCCTAAGAATTATTTTCGGGATGCCAACGGAATTTTCATGGGTTTCTCACTGGTTTTCAGAGTTTTTCAAAGAATTTGCAGAAGTATTCAATAAGACTTTGGAAGATAAATATCATTGATCGTAACGGGGTTTCAACAGTTCCAAGAGTCTTTTAAGGAATTTCAGGGATTTCCAGTGGTTTTTAAGCGATTCCCAAGTGGTATTCAGATACGTACTTTGAAAGGCCTTTCAAATCTTAAGACGAAAGAAGTTTTCCAATGTTCCTAAAGAAACATTCTCAGCAGTTACTGAGGACCTAAGTAACATTGGTTGCTGATTAGCAGCTTATTCAGCTAAAATGCTGTTTATATCGTCTCTTCTCAGCTGAATAAGCTGTTAATCAGCTAACATTGTTCTCTGGGGAGTTTTCAAGGCTTCCCAGGGGTTCTAAGGTTTAAGGGATAGAATGTTGACGTTTGAACTTTTTATTCCTAATAGGTAATGTATTTTTTTTTTAATTCATTCATTTTTTTTATTTAGTTAACATCTAAACAGATAACACTGAATCAACAATTTAACGCCATAATACTCAGTTCGTGGCCGCATCTCTCCATCTTTGGTTCTGCCCAACGCTCGCCAAATCGATACGCCTTTGATCCGCCCACCTAGCTCGATGCGCTCCACGCCTTCTTGTACCAACCGGATCCGACGCGAACACCATCTTTGCAGGGTTGTTGTCCGGCATTCTTGCAACATGCCCTGCCCATCGTAACCTTCTAGCTTTGGCTACCTTCTGGATACTAAGTTCGCCGTAGAGTTGGGCGAGCTCGTGGTTCATCCTTCGTCACCACAAACCGTTTTCCTGCACTCCGCCAAATATTGTCCTAAGCACCCGACGTTCGAAGACTTCAAGTGCTTGCAAGTCCTCCTCGAGCATCGTCCACGTTTCATGCCCGTAGAGGACTTGCCTTATGAGCGTTTTGTACATGGTACATTTGGTGCGGAAGTGAATCTTTTTTGACTGCAGCTTCTTGTGGATCCCATAGTAGGCCCGACGTCCACTGATGATGCGCCTCCGTATTTCACGGCTAACGTTATTATCAGCCGTCAGCAAGGATCCAAGGTAGACGAACTCATCGACGAACCACCTCGAACGTATCCCCGTCTATCGTAACACTGCTACCTAGGGAGCCCTGTCGCGCTCGGCCCCACCAGCTGGCATGTACTTTGTCTTGGTCGCATTCCCCACCAGTCCAACTTTTGCTGCCTCGTGTTTCAGGCGGGTGTACAGGTCTGCCACCTTTTCAAATGTTCATTTTTAATTGATGTTCAGTACAGATTAAATTGAATGAATCGATTTTCTCTATTACCACGGTGTCTTTGTGGAGTAACTTTATTACAAAAAAATAGGTAAGTCTGAAATTTCGAACTAAAAACAATTAGACTTTGCTCTTTCATTTGCGACTAAAATCAAAATAATCGGTCGGGGGGTCCAGAACATTTTTTTTTATTTTGTGTGAAGTATTCATGAATATGTGTTTTTTTACCGACACACATTGCGTTGAACATAGATACGGAACAAACTGCAAGATCAAACCATTTGAAAACCTTGGCTTGGAAGGTAAAGTTGTTCTTGCTCAAAAGAGCTGTAATAAGCATATATGACATATGATATACGCATAATTGCAAAACTGTCTCAAACGTCATTTTAGTTATTTTCCACGAAAAACCTTGAAAATCGTACATAAATTGGTCATAATGATGTAAGAAGTTATTAGAAAATATTTTTAATATGTGAAGATGCATCGATATCAAACCTCGAATTTTCAAAAGCTTGTTTGTAGATTTGTATCTTGAGAACCTGACAACCTTTTGCGTTGCACATTTTATCGATTAGTCACCACCAGTGAGTGACCAGTGAGTTACCGGTTGTCTGCTTCTCTAGACTTGTGCTTTTGAAAATTCGAGGTTTGGCTTCTTTGTATATTCACCCTTAAAACCATTGATAACCGAGTGTGTTGCTCGTTGTTATTAAGCAGATAAACGGACTAAAATAAATACTGTCACCGCTGGGAGACAGAGGAGGATCTTCTCTTCGTCGTAGCATTGTGAAATAAAGTGTAAATCTATTTGTTTGCTCAGTAATAACAAGCTATGGTTTTTAGGACGAGATCATAAATTATGCGAGATTTCTCTTTTTACTCGTTACAAAAGTGACTTATCCGCCTTTCAAACAACACAATTTGAGTTATTCGAATTAACTAGTAGAGGGCTTCGCATGTGATAAACCTTGTTATAAGGCATGTAATATACTTGCCCCATGGTGCTGAAAAATACGCTAATTTGGATGGTATTTGAGAAGTTTCAAATCTTATATTTTTTATGTTACTTTCTTTATGGCACAGTGCTTATGAAAAGATCAGAAACTAACATCATAAGGCTAAAATGGGTTTGGGATTTTTGTACTTGTTTGCAGTACTATAACCCCATATTAACCCCTCTACCGGCAGCTTAATTTTTTCAAATTATTCAAACCGCGATAACTTTTTTGTTTCTCAGTATTTTTGAAAAAAAAATCCACAACTTCTCAAAAAACTCTCTTATTTTCAGAATCTGTATTGGTTTTGAGCATTGGTCATCTATATTCGGAGATATTCCGAAATTCCTTGGGGGACCGACGCATAGCCATAACTCTCGTAATTATCTCTGGCTTCAGATTTTTTCTCATATTCGGTTATTCGCTTTTCAAAACTAAACTTTGATGAAAGTCTATTGTGAAGAAATTAAATAAATCGGAGTAACTGTTTTTGAGCAATAAGCTTTTATGTTTTTGGTATCACTCTAGCCGTAACGAGATCTTGAAAACTTCTTAAAACATCATATTGAAATTTAATACGGGAAGTGTCGGTTCCCCAAGGAACACCGAACTATTTTTAAAACAAGTTGACCAATGGTCAATACCGATAGATTCCAAAAGTAGAAGAGTTTTTTGAGAAGTTGTGAAAAAATGGTGGAAAAATATTGAGAAACAAAAAAGGTATCGCGATTCAAATATATTTTTGTGCTGAAAAAATGAAGCGGCCGGTAGAGGGGTTAAGCTAAATAATAGCAAACAAACTCATGATATCTCTTCTGCTATCTGTCGAATTGAATTTCTCTCTTCAGCAAATTTCTTTATTATGGTTTCAAGAATGAGCTTTTACAATGGGATAATAAGTTTGTACTTACATTACAGTACAAGCGTGTTTGGAACATACCTCAAAATTTCTTCATAGTAATTTCCATATAAACCTACATTGTCTTTGGGCCATCTTAAATCACCACCTAGAAAGCTGCGAATTTCACAGAACACTATTTTTATAGTAAGGATAGTAAGGAACATATGTGAGATTGAATTCTCAAACATTTTATAATTTTGAACCGCCCCAATGTACATAAACACATAAATAGGCAAATTCAAACATATGTGCAAGTCTCTCGAAATCAAAAAAAAAAAATTACTCTGGACCCCCCGACCGATTATTTTGGTTTTAGCAGCAAATGAACGCGAGAAACCTAGACTTTATTGTGGAGAAGTTTCAGACTTACCTATTTTTTTGTAATAAACTTGTTCTACGAAACACACCGTGTTACCTTTTTCTATTCGAATTGAAGGATTTTCTTACGAGGTGATGAAATATAAAATATTTCATCATTTTTTTAAATCTGTACTTTTGAATTTCAAGATTGCTCCAACAAACGTATTTCTCGAAACTTCTTCATACGGATTTATGTTGAGTAAATGCGCTGTACAAACAAACGAAAGCATCTATGCGATCCTTTTATCAACAAATCTGGCTAATGTACTTAGCAATTTTTAAGTTGTGTTGACAGCTATTATGCATACCAATCATTGCTTTGTCTCGACTCTTATAGGACAAGTAACTGTATAATATATTCAGAAAGTGCTTGTTCCACCAATTCGCAACTGTTGAATTATTTTATACAGCTTCGCTGTATTATCCAATCAATATTATTTTCAAGCTGTTTCACTGCTTCCGGAAAAACATTCAAAAGTAGCTGAAGTAATGTTCATAACGTTACACAATTAAAGTACCGGCCACCTCATGGGATTGAATTCACGATCTCGGTATCCATAGGTCTCGACGCTGTCCTTGCTGCCACTACAGTGTATATCGAAGACAATGAAAATACACCGTTTTCTTCTACATCGAAAACAGTTCGTATAATAATAAGATATTATAGCAACGCTTACACCACTTTATCAGGCTGCAGAAGGGTGGGAAACGCCGAACGCAATGTTCCATCCAACAAGTTGTGTTGATGCGCCACAAGTTGTTGTTTTACAGCTTACTGCTGTATGTTTGCTGTATAACAAGCGACAATGCGCTTCCTAATTGTATATTGAGCAGCATAACAAATTATATTGTATAGAAGCAGCCGGTTTAATGATGAAGACTTTTATTCCACATCATTATGTTGCTAGTTTTTACGGTGTTGATTTACAACTATTATTAAGACGAAGTGCAATTCTTACCAGTTCATATCAATTATGGAGTAGCAACCATTGACATGTACAGTCAGTCAATGCTATGCTGCTATGCTACTGTGGTTAAATCTTGAAGCAGTTTCTTGCATTACAGTAGAAAAGCGTTTTATGAATTTGCGGAATTTTCAAAATTAAAGAATAATCCTTAACTTCCTAGATTGCAAACCGATATGTTTCCTACGATTCCAAAAAATATTTGCATTCTTTTTATGATATTTTTTCAATTAAAAACTTTTTGCTTTGTGCTGCCTAACAGTTGAATTGAAGCAGTGAGCACAGCAAGAAATGAAAGCTGTCAAAAATAGAACGAATAGCGTAAATACAGCAAATCTTAGCTGGATAAATTTCATCAGATATCGCTTTCGCTGCTTTCTAAGATTTCCGGACTATAAATAAGGAGAGTTTTTCGGAAAATTCTAAAAATTTCAACAAAATCAGTTGAAAACCAAAAAAAATATTCATATTTTAGTGTTTTTCAGCATGCAAAAAAGTATTTTGGCTGGATGAAAATATTTAACTGAGGCCCATACTAGATAAAATTTTAACTTTCAAACACATTGAGGACATTCCAGCCAACCAAAATAGCATATAAAGTGAGTATTTTCATTTTTTAACAGAAAATCAAAACTATGTCTGAAGAACAAGTTTTTGATCTTCAAACAAATTCTCAGGTCAGCTACTTTGTTGCTGTACCAACATGCCAAAAATTTTCAATGAAAATTTGGGATGATACCAGGAAGAATCACTGTTTTTGACGGAAATCACTTGAAAAAATATTGTAAAACTTTCTTGTGAAATTTGTGAAAAAATCCTGGAATGGAATCATAGAAAAAACTCTGAAATAATTTCCGAAGGAATGTTTAGTAGAAAAGCTAGAAGTGTTCATGTACGACGTAAGACAAGACTATCACAAAAACTATGAAATTCTATTTTTTATTATTGCCATGGATAAGAAATTGTTGACACCAATATATGGTGTGTCCCCCTAGGCTCCCTCAAGAAATAAATCCTATTTACACCAATGCTATTATCACTTAAAATCAAATTCCCAAAATAAATCAAAATTATCAAAACGTCAATCCTTATGATTAATCATCAACCGATGCTCAGCTCAATCATTTCCGATCAACACCGTTGATCGCATAGCTTCCACTTCACTCAATGCCATCCACGCAGTCACCAACGCAAACAGTTGACCGTTATTTATGACTGCGTCTGCCGAAATTCCGTTGGAATCCTTAACGCACACACAACCGACCCAGTAAATGCTCCGACCGCTTGATGTTCGCGCAAAACAACAGTTTCTGAGAAGTGTAAAATATAAACTTTTTGCGAAAAGTCGCGAATGCCACGCTGACAAATTTAATGATTTATGATAACTTCCACCAAGTTTTTCGAACCGGCCGTCATCCACCACTCCGTCAACCCTCAACGACACGACACGACGCCGTAGTTGAGCAAAGGCCTGTCAATACACACAACCCATACAACTCCAGTCAGTGGCAACATCCTCCAGGGCCATAAATCCTTCCTTCCGAAAAAAACGATGAGATTTTGACTTCTGTATACTCTTTCATTCTTTCGTCGTGAGAAGTTCACAGCGATTGGAAGCCTGGGTGGGTATGCCTGGTTCCAAATATTATTCATAGAGCTTGGCGCGAATCGACCATCTTTCCCTTTACTGGCCTGAAAAGTGAGGAAAAATCGCTGACGATGTGGTTTTCTGCCGCAGAAAAGTTTTTTTTTCTGCCCTAACTTCTGTAAAAAAAGAGGTGCTGCAAAAAAGTGCCAAAAATATGACAGCCGCACATATTCCCCATCGACATCGACAGGCACTGAAGAACAGAAACTGGCGCTTAAGGGCTGGAAAGATAGGGACTCCCTCCCTTCTGCATGAGAGCTGAAAATCAAAAAGTCATTCGCAGTTTATTTATTTAACAGCTGTTGCCAACAACCTACCGTCATGGCAGCTCCCGGATAGGCCGGCTTCCTTATCTTCAGCTTAGGCGGAGCTTACCAAGATTTTGAATGGTGGAGCCACTAGCAGAGACGTCTCGCACCCAGACTTGGCGCTTGTTTAAGGAGGAACTGGATTCCATTATGAGTGTTCACCTGTCGGTTTCAAGGTCAAGGACTTGGGTATTTACAAAATGTTGAATATTTTTTCCCATACACGGTTTGGTTTTTATTGATAACATCATAATCAGTGTCGTAAAAATTCAGCCGAATGATACCCGATCAGTGCGAAAACGAACAAAAACAAACTCCGCTAGCAAGAAGCCAATCTGACTTCGAGTGCGAATGCGACGAGAAAGAGAGTGGGTGCAACACACGCACACATTCAGTTTCACCCACTGTTGGTGTCATTTCAAAATTCAGCTTCACCTAGAGGCACTGAAATTGAAAATTGAATATAAAAAATTACTAATGAATTTTATATTACTGGTGTAAGAAAACGGCAATGTGATGTCTCCAGTTGATGAATCATGATTGTCTTTTAATAAAAAAATACAACTTTTGCAATTTCCGTATGTTTTGTGGGGTATTCTGATGGAAATGATTTTTTTCACTAGTGAAATTGAATTTGCTGCCACCGAATGTCAGTAGGTGGATGAGAATTAGTGTAGAAAAAATAATTGAAAAACTGAATGCACGTTCTACCAGATTCGTGCATGTATTGTCAAACAAATATCCACACAAAGAAGAATTTAACGATGACGGAGCCTACTGAGGATCGGCGTTGTTGACTGTATGTTGAAATATGCAGACACTGATCATAATACGATGTATTTGAAGATTGAACACAACTACAGGCAAAGTGTCCTGTCCCGTTTCACCTTAAAAGCTCACGCGAGAAAAAAGATAAACTTTAAAAACATGGAAGGAAAGAAGCTTTTCGTTTTAATAGCTTTCAAACAGTGTCTCACGCATAGTTAGGGAAACGGTTGAGTAGCAGAGCGAGCAGGTTTATTTCTAGTAATATGTATACATACTATATTTAGAATGATTATGGAATGTGTGCATCTTTTAGGTGTCACAAATTCAATCATATTTTAAAACCGCGGGCTGCTAGAAATTTGCCAAAAATTTAAATGTTTTCTCGATGAGATTCGAACTTATAACTCTCTATTCGCTCGACCGGCTATTACCAACTAAGAGTTTTATTTTTTTTTTTAATTTTTAAATTCCTTTATGAGTGTCATTATAAACATTACATTCATTTATACATACATCTAGGTGTTTTCAGAAGTGATTTTTTTTAATTTCTTTTTTAATATCATTCCAAACAGTATATTCATTTATTATATCTAGGTGTTCTGTGTTAAACAACACTATCATCCTAATTTGGTAATATTTAAGATTTTATTAACATTTTGTTAACAACATATTACATTTCATTTTCCGTATCCGTTCAGATTTATTACAGGTGAGTTGATTTCACCTGTATATAAGATAAAAAAAAAACAAGTTTCAATTTACTTATTCTAAATATATAACGCATTAATCGCGGCAATAGAAGATTGTAACGATTTATGCCTGTAATTATTAATTATGTTATTTGAAATTTGTTCCAAAGTTTAACATTTGATATTCTATATAACTCATTGGTACTATACCAGGGAGGAAGCTTCAGAATCATTTTCTATATGTTATTTTGAATTCTCTGCAGAGCTTTCTTCCTGGTATTACAACAGCTAGTCCATATTGGTACAGCATACAACATGGCTGGCCTGAATATCAAAAGCTTGTTCTCAAGACAAAGTTTTGATTTTCTATTAATAAGGGGATAGAGACATTTTACATATTTATTTCATTTGGCTTGAACGCCCTCAATGTGATTTTTGAAAGATAAATTCTTATCTAGCATGAGCCCTAGATACTTAACTTCATCTGACCAATTTATTGGAACCCCTCTCATCGTGACAACATGTCTACTTGAAGGTTTCAAATAAAGAGCTTTTGGTTTATGTGGGACTATTATTAGTTGAGTTTTGGAAGCATCAGGAGAAATCTTCCATTTTTGCAAGCATGAAGAAAAAATATCCAAACTTTTTTGCAATCGACTACAGATGACACGCAAGCTTCGTCCTTTGGCGGAGAGGCCTGTGTCATCCGCAAACAAGGATTTTTAACATCCCTGAGGTAACTCAGGTAATTCAGATGTGAAAATATTGTATAATATTGGTCCCAATATGCTGCCTTGGAGGAAGTCTTTCAGATCTGGAGTTCTGATAATTAACCTGAAGTGTACGATTTGACAGATAACTTTGAATTATTCTAACAATGTATGTTGGAAAATTAAGGTTTTTCAATTTTACGATCAAACCTTCATGCCAAACACTGTCGAATGCTTTTTCTATGTCTAGAAGAGCAAGACCAGTAGAATAGCCTTCATATTTGTTGGAACGGATCAAATTTGTTGCATGTAAAAGTGGATGAGTGGTCGAATGTCCATGGCGGAATCCGAACTGTTCATTGGCAAGAAAAGTATTTTCGTTGATGTGGGCCATCATTCTGTTCAAAATGACCTTGTCAAAAAGTTTACTGATGGAGGAAAGCAAACTGATTGGACGATAGCTAGAAGCTTCAGCAGGATTTTTGTCTGGTTTTAAAATTGGAACAATCTTAGCATTTTTCCATTTGTCAGGAAAATATGCTAATTGAAAACATTTTCGACTAAGAACGATGAGCTACTTTCTGGAAGATTCTTGATGAGGATATAGAAAAATTCCATCATCACCAGGAGCTTTCATATTTTTGATTTTTTTAATAATAGTTCTCACTTCTTCCAAATCAGTCTCCCAGGCATTTTCGAAAACGTTCTCTTGATTGAGAATATTTTCGAAGTCCTGAGTAACTTGATTTTCAATTGGACTAATAAGTCCTAAATTAAAATTGTGCGCACTTTCAAACTGCATAGCAAGTTTTTGAGTTTTTCGCAATTGGTTAGTAATAATTTGTTTTCCTCTTTCAATGCTGGTATTGGCTTCTGAGTTTTTTTTTTTTTAATTTTAGACAATTTCCAGAAGGGCTTAGAGCCAGGGTCTAATTGAGAAATTTTATTATCAAAATTTTTGTTTCTTTATTGTGAAAAATGTTTTTTGATTTCTTTCTTCAAACCCAGCCACATAATTTTCATAGCAGGATCGCGAGTGCGTTGAAATTGCCTTCTCCTCATATTTTTAAGACGGATCAATAGTTTAAGATCATCGTCTATAATCCCGGATTCAAATTTTACTTCACATTTTGGAATTGCAATGGCTTCAATAATGGAATTTGTTAAAGTTTCAAGAGCATTGTCAACATCAAGTTTTGTTTGTAAAGAAATGTTAATATCAAGATTAGAGTCAATATATGTTTCATATATACTCCAGTCGGCTCGAAAATAATTGAAAATGGATAGGATTGAGAATCGCTTCTTGGGATATTTGAAATGTAACAGGCACATGATCAGAATCAAAATCAGCATGAGTAATCAGTTGGCTACAAAGATAACTAGAGTCGGTTAAGACCAAATCAATCGTAGATGGATTTCTAGAAGAGAAAAAATACGTAGAACTATCAGAGTATTGAATTGAGAAATATCCTGAAGAGCATTCAACAAATTAAATTCTGCCGTTGGAATTGCTTTGAGAATTATTCCATGACCGATGTTTGGCATAAAAGTCACAAATGATAAACATTCTTGATTTAATGCGAGTCAATTTTCGCAAGTCAGTTTGGAGCAAATTCAGTTGATGTCCAGAGCATTGAAAAGGCAAATAGGCAGCTATGAAAGTAACTGAAACACCTAAAGTTTCAAAAATTTTAGTTTCAAATGACGAAAACAGTTGATGTGTTATACGCCTATGAATGATGATTGCAACTCCCCCACATGCCCCATCAAGTCGGTCATTACGATAAACAAAAAAGTTAGGATCTCTTTTTAGTTTGGATACAGGTTTTAAATATGTTTCAGTAATAACTGCTATATGCACGTTATTAGATGTAATAAAATTAAACAGCTCGTCTTTTTTACCATTCTAGGAACGAGCATTCCAATTTAAAATATTTAAATTATTATTTGATCCATTAGAAGAACGTAATCCAATAACAATTTGATTAATAAATTTTACACCAAATTGGACTGTTTCAGTCATAGTGGTGGCTTTGAACAATGCATCAATCATTAGATTCAATTGTTCAGTTAGAAAATTAAAATCAGAGGCAGACATATCGCTTGAAGTAGGTACATTTGATGATTTTCCGTTAGAATTTTCGGTAGACGAAGAGCCGGAGTAGATTTTTGATTTTGATTTGATCTTCCTGATGATGATGTGATGATTATTGATCAAGCGATTGTTAACTGAAATATGAGCATTGTTCGATACTCTACCAGGCAAATTCCGGAATCGTCCTTTATCGTAACGGATATTATCTTTCATCTGCCTGGCACGAGCCTCGACGACTTTCCTACGCGAGGGACAAGACCAAAATTTGGACTTATGATAGCCCTCGCAATTCGAGCATATAAACTTGGTGATATCTTCCTTCACTGGACAGACGTCCTTAGCGTAAGAAGAACCTCCGCAAATCATGCATTTAGCATCCATGCAGCAATTTTTTGTACCATGACCCCACTTTTGGCACCGACGGCACTGAGTGGAGTTCTGATAATTTCCTCCAGGTTTCTGGAAATGTTCCAATGTCACACGGACATCGAACATAAGTCAAGCTTCTTCTTAAGATTTAATATTATTTATATCTTTTTTGTTAAAGTGAACTAAATAATATTCTTGAAAAAGCCCTTTCCGAGCAATGCCAGATTGGGTTCTCTTTTTCATAATGATTACTTGGACTGGGAAAATCCAAGTAGATCATTAATCCCATTTTCGATCTCTTCAGGTGACTTATAGTCATTTGAGAGACCTTTTAAGACGACTTTGAACAACTGAATGTTTTTTGTCGTCATAAGTAAAAAAAATGTTCTTCTTCTCTTCAAGATGTTTGAGAAGAGTTCACGATCTTTAAGAGTTTCCGGCAAAACGCGACAGTCTCCTTTCTTTGCGATTTGGAAGGAAACCTTGATTTCCCTAATGGAGTACAATATCTCCTGCCAAAATCCCCTAAATTCGGAACAACTGATTACGATAGGCGGTAATTTTTGTTTTCTCTCTTGAATCGAAGAACCTGGGCTAGAGGCTGTTTCGATTTGGCGTTGGGATTTTTTTCTGAAGTATCGAACTAATTACTCAATATTAATCATATCACCCTTGGAAGATAGTTTGTGTTCCGTCTAAACGACCTTTGTTCCAGTTTTGCCACGTTTAGTGATGTTTTACATCCCACTTTTTTGGAAGGAAGTTGTGAAATCAGAGATTCACCCTTCTTTTTGTTCATGGTTGCAACCTTATTTAGGTAATAAACGGAAGAAGAAGTAGCTTGAGTTTTTTTTCCAAAACTTTTAAAAAGAAGGATTACCATCGCTAGCTTTCGCTACTGGGTTCAACAAAAAAAAAATGAAGGACGGATCCTTACAGTGATCGATAAGACACCAAAAGCTTGAGCTTGATTGACCGCCCGCGGTTGCTACTCCAGTATCGCCAGATCAGCTACACTTATACAAGGAACCAACCAGATGAATGCTTGGGACTAACAGACACCCTCAGTGCAGACGTGCAGTTGATCTTCTGTTTTTTAGACAACTATGGCGCTTGTCTCGTCAGAATGCTGACCAATGAGAAAATAATGATGCATTTAAAACTGGCCCACAGTAGACCGAATATACCCCTGCATCTACGCCAGTTCATTTAGGAAGGAGTAGGGTTAAGGGTATTGTTCGGGCTCACTCAACGACTCTCTCATTCATTGCTAGGCCCAGAGCAGCGATGGGCATGGTGAAGCCAGCAACCGCGCGCTTTGCTCTTTTCTATCTATCCGTACTGATTCCCTATAAAAGGGAAGCGCAAATTGAATGTATGGTGTGTTTATTTCTCGTAAATATTCCTCGCCAAGCAGGAGCACTGCCTCTCGGTGACGGGCAGGGACCATGAGGTAGAAGAAGTAGCGCTGAAAAGTACTGTTTCTGTAGCGTTGAGAATAACTGCTTTATTGCTTTCTTTAGTTTCAAGAAATTCCGGTAGTAGAAAGAATTTGTGTACTCACAGCACAAGAATAAGATGCATACTGTGTAGAATATCTTTTTCCTGTCAAGGTTCTATGGAGAACATTAAAAAATAGATATTATTTTTTATTCATAAGAAATTGAATGAATATGTTATTAGAGAAACTTAAAAGTAGACTGGAGCACCTTGTAATTTTTAATTCCACCCTAAATGCTTATCTTTGACAGATACGCGTATTTAATATCACTTGCAGTCTTCTTCAGTGTCAGTAACTCGTATCCAGTGGATACGGATGCTTCATTACACTATGATCAGATTGTTGTTGATGTCTGATTCTTCCCTACATTTGTCATATTCATCACAATTCAACTAAATGTGTTTAACCCGTAGGCTACGGGGCTGACAACTAAAATTCAAATTGCTCGAATTTGAGCATAACTCCATATTTTTCAGTGAAATTTTGAGGATTGCTTCACTAATAGTTGTAGTTTCATGAATGAGGGGAAAGTATAGATTCAGAGTATTGTGGACAAAGTTATTCTAGAACATCTCTGGGTCAGGTAGGGTAAAAATCACATAAACTCCCTTTTAGAACTCATTTATCGTTTGGAAACGAAATATTTTCATACAAAAGTAATAAGTTACGATGCTGCAGGATATTAAGAAAAAAAAATAACCTAGAATAATGCTAAGGCCTCCAAAACATTCTGACCATAATCTATACAGGTTCATAAATTATTTTAAGCGAGTGATGTTCACTTTTAGTGGTTTACAGCACTCATTTAGCCTTAACAGACGTGTTCACAAATTTTGACAAGATATTGGATATTGGAGGTCATCCAAATTAACCTGGAGTTCAGGTCATTTTGATCTATCAAATCTACTTCAGTTTATACTCACCCAATTCCCGTGAAACCTTCTCGTTCCTATCCATAAAGCTATATATGACTCGGAAAATGTACTGCTATGAATATTGAACATCTTAAGGTCTTCAGAACATACTGAAGTTGTGGGTATCAATTTCTATATGCAGCTTGACTTATTATTCAAACAAAATGTTTTCAATATATCCATACTTGATCGCAAATCTCCGTTAGAGTTAAAAAAAAATGTTTCAGACGTGTACACAAATTTTGACAAGATATTGGATATTGAAAGTCATCCAAATCAACCTGGAGTTCAGGTCATTTTGATCTATTAAATCTACTAAAGTTCATACTCACCCAATTCCCGTGAAACCTTCTCGTTCCTATCCATATAGCTTTATATGACTAGGAAAATGTACTGCTATGAATATTGAACATCTTAAGGTCTTCAGAACAACTGAAGTTGTGGGCATCAATTTCTATATGCAGCTTGACTTATTATTCAAACAAAATGTTTTCAATATACCCATACTTGATCGCAAATCTCAGTTAGAGTTAAAAAAAATGTGTCAGACGTGTTCACAAATTTTGACAAGATATTGGATATTAAAAGTCATCCAAATCAACCTGGAGTTTAGGTAATTTTGATCTATTAAATCTACTACAGTTTATACTCACCCAATTCACGTGAAACTTTCTCGTTCCTATCCTCAACTATCCTATAACTCAGCTCATGCTGAGGTGTTGGTGGCCGGGTTGACACTTGGAAAAGTTGTTCGAAGTGCTCAAACCAGCGTTTTAGCTGGTCAGTGGGGTCGGTTAACAGTTGTCCAGTCGTGTCTTTCACGAGCATCGTCGTATTCATCTTTGCCCCACTAAGGCGTCGTGAGATATCGTATAGAAGACGAATGTCGCCGGTTGCTGCGGCTTTCTCACCTTCGTCAGCAAGGGAGTCCGCCCACGCTCGTTTGTCCCGCCTACATGAGCGCTTAACTTCCTTTTCTTGAGCCGAGTATCGTTGACGGGAAAGTGCCTTGGCTCCTCTGGTTTTCGCCCGCTCTATCGTGGCTTTGGCTTCTCTCCGCTCCTCTATCTTCCTCCAGGTTTCATCGGTAATCCACTGTTTTCTCCGAGTGCGTAGCTCACCCAGATTATTTTCGCTGGTAGTGATGAAGGCATTCTTGATGGCGGTCCATTGCTCTTCTACGCTGCCACCTTCTGAAATATTAGCAGCACGAGTCTCCAGTTCTTCGACGAAGGACCTTTTCACTGTGGCATCTTCCAGTCAGCGTGTGTTAAATCGACGTCCGACTCTTTCCTCCTGTCGACGAATCCGCGCAATGCGCAGACGCACCTCGCCGATGAAGAGGTGATGGTCGGATGCGATGTCAGCGCTACGTTTATTCCGCACATCAAGAAGGCTCCGTTTCCACTTTCGGCTGATACAGATGTGGTCAATTTGATTTTCGGTAAAGCCGTGTCGCGGGAGATCCACGTGACCTTGTGAACCGGACGATGGGGGAAGAGCGATCCCCCGATCACCATGTCGTTATTGCCACAAAACTCTGCCAACAGTTCTCCGTTTTCGCTCATTTCTCCGAGATCATGGCATCCAATGACAGGCTCATAGCTCGAGTTGTCGGATCCGATCTTCGCATTGAAGTTGCCCATGTAGATCTTGATATCACCCTTCGGAATCTTATCCACGACAGCATTGAGTTGACTGTAAAAGTTCTCTTTGTCCTGCAATTCGGCAGCATCGGTTGGCGCATAACATTGGACTATGGTAAGGTTAGGGACCCGTGTTCTAAATCTGGCGACGATTATTCTCTCATTTATAGGCTCCCACTTCATAAGCGTGGCGTAAGCTTGGGCGCTGAGCAAAAAGCCAACCCCACGGTGCCGAGGAGCGTGTTCACCTCGCAGGCCAGAATATAGCAGAATCTGTTCCGATGGTATTCTGTGTTCTCCAAAGTTTGGCCAACGGACTTCGCTCAGTCCTAGGATCTCCAGCTTCATGCGACACGCCTCGTTGGCGAGTTGTGCCAGTTTACCCTGCTGGGCTAGGGTTAGTACGTTCCATGTTCCAATTCGTGTCCGTTGTTTCGCGCTAAAAGTCGTTGCTGTTAAATCAGTTCGTAATCTTTCTCTATCGGTTTCTTGGACATTTTTTGATGTTTCGGGGACAGTAGGTTGTTAGCCTAAGGTTCCCTATCCGCCGTGATGGGGCTGCCATCTTAGGTGTAGCTTCCGGGGAAGAGCATTTCTTATTCAGCCGTTGGATGCCAGACAGACGCTGTTTGAGCCGCACCTCCTTGGTGAACAGACGCTCGGTGGACGTACCTCCTCAATCTAGCTGAAGTCAGAAGGACTACAGGACCCAGGCTGCACTACTAGCTAAGCACGCAACTCTTAGCTGGTGGTCATTTGTCATCCGTCGACTCGTGGAAGCATGAGGTAGGAACTTGTGAGGACTCCGTCGACTCACCATTTTGCAGCCCCGTTGTTCTGTTAGCTTTTGATATAATAACCTTCAGATATTGCATGCGGTTTTGGAGGGCATCTTTCGTGCATGAACAGAAAATCCGCCACGTCGGTTGACTTCAGGGAAACGATAATTATGTTAACAAATATAAAAAATTGTTTGGCAAAGCTTTTGGAAGGATTTTTCAATAAAGTGAAAAGATATTTCATCTGATTCCTGAATTGAATTTAAGAGTTAATATTTGTAAAAGAGATTCCAGAGATCTAAAGGAAATTTCAGACATTTTCAGCGATTTCTAGACGCTGCTAATGAATCCTTTGGAAAACCTCAAGGGCTTCACTAATACATGTGGAGTAGAATGATTCAAAAAATCGTTTTTGCTCTTGGGGATTTGAACTATGTTGATACTGTGAGAGTTTTTGAACCAGTCTAAGTGGAATCTCCTGTGTAAAACATTGTGCAAACCCCTGTGGGTACCTCTTTAGAGTCTCTACATAAATTATTGATTCGTTCTTAACAGACTCTACTCAGCTCAAACTTAAATTCGATGCTGAACTCTTGATCTGTCTTTAAACGTAAGGAGACAGTAATTCATTGATCCAGACGATTCCTGATATGACAATTATTTTACAGGACCCTCAAGTAAATTGTAGAACAGAGAACAGAAAACAAAAATATTTATTATGAGCAACAAAAAAAACTTGCCATGCACTTCGGAAGCAAGCAGATTTTAATTAGAAACTCACTAGTTCAATTGGAAATCATGCTCAAACTAGCGATGGGCGATTTTGAATCGATGTTCCGAAAATCGATTTTTTTGTTCCGATTAATCGATTTTATAAATCGTTGTTAGGAGCACTCACAATCGAGTGAATCGATTTTCTCCATTCGATTTTTTGTTTCGATTCAGAATGATGTAATTGATTAGAATTTTTTATTGAGTTGACATAGTTTTGAATCAACCTTGAAGTGTTTAATATATAATTTTTAATTTCAAACTTTATTCAATCCGAGAAATTTAACAATCATATGCAATTTCGTTTGGTCTTATTTTGAAAACTTTTTTTTGTAAACTTTCATATGAGCTTGATATTCGAATCGATTCAAAAACATCGATTCAAATGATTCGATTAAATCGGTGAATCGATTCGATGTATTAAATTTGAATCGATTCAGTAACATCGATGTTATGGCCAAATTTGCCCAACGCTAGCTCAAACACCCTGGCGATGAGGATAACACTCTCATCGAAAAACTCTCTGTTTGATGTAAATAAAAAATGTTTATCAGTTCGAATTCCGACATTGGACCACTCATCATCTCTAATATGTTAAGAATTTAAATCTAAATACACTCGACAGTGTCTGACATGGAAGTTTGATTATGAAATAAACAAGCTTCAATTTCGCAACATACATCTTTACAATAATGATGTGGTTATCGGTCAAACCGTACAGTTCAGGTTAATTAACAGAACTCCAAATACGTTCATGAAGAAATGTTTTCTGGACTGAAGCGGGAATCGAACCCACACTCCATGAATCGATGCGGCCAAATGCTTGGTAACACTAACTGCATGATCAAGATGCCAATATATATTGTATTTTTTTTTTTTTCGGCAACGCAAACAACTGAGACAACTGTACTTTCAATATACAAAGACCTAATAATGTATGTCAAAAACCAACGTTTCCAATCAAGCGCGTTTACTGTTAAAACACGACGGTAGCTCTAAATCTAATCAGCATCACGTTCTCGAGTGCAATCGACCAACTCAAAGAAATTTAGCTCGTTGCTAAAATATTCATGCTTGGGGATTAGGTACCAAACTCCCGGGAAACCCCACTTCAATAGCTGCACAAACTGCGCGAATATATCGAGCCTCATCAGTATTGAGCCAATGCCGGTGGAGAAAAGTTTTAACCACATTCGATCGACAAAAGTGTGTAGGAAGGGAAAAGTTTCCTACAATTATCGCAGTATTGGGACTTTGTGAACGAATAGGGGGAGGGAGAACGATACAGCAAATGATGTGTTTCGGTGTAAACGTTCTTTTCTGGATGAGCTTCCGTGTCTGGAAATGTTTGCACGTGTGTCGGAATGTGCGGAACTTTCCGAAGTTGATTAGACCTTGGAAAATTCGGTGACGGTGGCGATTCACCAGAGGAAGCCCCGCGTTTTCAGTAATGTGGAGTTCAATCACATCCAATCAGGTAGATTGCGTTGCTGGGGAATCGAAAAAAGTTTCTATCTCATGGGTAAGCTTAGATGTGGCTTGGAAAGTGATTCGGTGTTTTTGGAAAGTTGAATCCTTGGGTAAATGATTGGAGTTAATATACTTAAGAATGAGAGTAGACTCAATTACACAGCAAAGTTGCACGTGCAAAAATAACTTCCATACATAGATAAAGAATCGCAACCTATATGACAAATGCTTAAAGTTGGTTAGTTAAAGTGAAGGTGAATCGAAGCCAAACCTAAAATATTCAAGAGCCCAAATCTAGAGAACCAAACATCCGTGTAAGATGAAAACTTAATCGGTCACTAGCTGGTGGTGACCAATCGATTAGGTTTTCAACTCAAACGGCTGTTCGGTTCTCCAGATTTGTGCTCTTGAAAATTTTAGGTTTGGCTTCGATTCATCTTCACCTTAAGGCTTACTCAAAAAGAACTAGCAAAATGTTTGGATCAATAAAGGGTATTCCAAAATATCTCAGCATTAACGATTTTTCAAGAATCCAATAGCTGAACGACAATTCCATGGTAGAGGGTAACTCTCAGTTCTTCCTTAAAAAATATCTTTATAAAAATCTTACGGGCCTTCTTTATACTAACAGTTATTTTGAAATTTGTACTTCAATTTTAGAATTTATCGTTTAGCAAAATATCAGTCCCCATTTTTTTCATCCATGAAATGGCAAGGAAAAGGTACCACACGCATCGCATGAAAAATTGAAAGAAAAAATCCACCAATAAATTTTCCATATCTCCACATGTGTGTCACCGCCATATCGGACGAAGGAAATGATTTTATCTCACCCTCTTGTACTGTTTCGCCTACCGCGGCCGGTCAGTTGTCGGAGGGCCAGGCGTAAGCGTTTCCATTTTTGGTTATACCCCAAGCGGAATTTTCTTCATCCTGGGACGGTGGTGGCCTTCGCAGAAGATAATCGATTGCGGTCAGTACATACATACATGCGTGCGTGTGTGTGCAAGCGTCCCATTTATTCACCGGCGGTTCATGGTCAGTCCCTCTCTAGGTTCAAAGCGGACATGAACATAATGCAAGAAGGTTTAAACACCCAGGAAACAGGAAATGGAAAGGAATTGAGGATCTTAATTCTTGCCGGTCATCTACCTGTCTGCCGGGTGGTGTACAGAATAATGGTGAGAAAGTTTGAGCAAAACAATCGTAAATATCACCAACCACTGTTGGATCTGATCCAAGTTTGCTTGGGGAAAGTTAAATACCCTCTTTGTTGCACTAAAAGGAGACTATTCTACTTCTTCTTTCGGGTGATACGTACCTACAGAGACATACCTTGTTTCAGAGCTTAGTAATCTTATTTGCTTCTTCCACAGTTATCAACTGAGAGATATCTTTGCCAGTTGATTTTTTCTGCATTGATATATGTATCGTGAGGTTTGCACGAAGAATATCTATGGGCTGAAGAGTCGAGAAAATTCCGAACAAGAAAGTCTTAATAATTGTGGAAATCTAACTTTTAACCCTAAGCATAATCTTGCTGAATATCTGTACTTAACCAGCTGTGGACTCTAAGAGACAGCTCGTAAACGCCTCATTTAGGCTTTTTTTGTAAATGGAATGAAATAGAAAATCAAGCACATGCTTTATCTATGAATGTTATATTTATTCTCATCACCATTGTGCAGGTCATTGAGAGAACAGTGGGACTGCATCTAGCTTTTTATCGATTCTGGCGGTCGAATAAGAATCAACGTACAAAACAGCAGCAACAACATCAGCTGCTATGGCAACGAATGTGCAGACAGCGGTTAATTGCTCTGACAGCCCCATGGGGATTGGTTCAGGGCAGCCATGCCGAGAGGCGGATGATTGGCGAATGTGGGAAAAATGACGAAATCCTTGTATGAAAACCGTTGTTTTCTTCGTTTTCTGGAGTTACGTTCCAATCGAGACATGTACTACTTCTTAGCTTGAATTTCTTATGACCGCCTTAAACGCTATCAACTGAGAGCTTTGTTTGCCAATTGATCATTTTTATATTGTGCAGGAAGATACTCTATGTTTTTAAGGAGGAGTAGCCCGTCATTGGACTTTGTACACGTCATTGATGATCGGTGCTAATTCATCCCTGGTTTCGATTTAACGATAATAAGTTAAGACGAACCAGCTCAGGGCTGAAAGTATCTATAATAAAGAAAAAAAAAGGCTAGTTTTGTGATGACACATCTGAAAAAAACATCAGCATACTTTCGGCAGGTATACGCATTTAGTTATACGTTAGTTATACGTTTTTGAATCGATATAAACTATGAGGACTGAGTTTTATTACTTTGAAATTGCGAGTTGCAATTCCATTATGTCTGCCAAAACGAATGACTAGCTACTTAGTCTGAAAAACGTAGTATAAACAAGTGAGAGTATTAATAATAAGCAACAAACATTGTACAATTAGAAGAAACTGCGGTTAAAAAAATTCACCCGCGCATCAAAATGCTCAAAAGACCAGTAGTCATCTACGGACATGGAACATGGACTGTACTCGAGGAGGATGGACATGGATTTAATGGACAGCCTCTAGGTCAACAGCCCTTTAGAGATAGTGTTTGTTTCGAATCCGGTCGATTCAAGAAAGAGGATTGACCAGGTGCACCACGGCCTGAAGTGCGTGGTTCGAAGTCGAGGATGGAGAGAGGCGGCCTGACTTGAATTTGATGAAATAAGGCAAGGTTTTAACAAATTAATTGATGTAGAATCAAATAACTAAATAAATATTAAAGATGAGTCGAGATAATTTCCATTATAGACAGATCTCAGATCGGTGGGATTCGAAATCCCTGTTATGTGTTCACACTGCTATATTTATTGAGGCTGTTGTTTCTGATCTTAGATTCTGAGTTTTCAATTTCTTTATTAGTATCATTTTAAACATTACTTTCAGTTCTTTTATATAGGTTTTCTGTATTAGGCAACACTATAAGCTAAACTAATTGATTAATTACCATTTTGTTAACCACATCTTCTTCTTCTTGGCATTAACGTTCTCAGCTTAGTGTTCTTATGAGCACTTCCACAGTTATTAACTGAGAGCTTTCTTTGCCTTAATTGCCATTTTAGCATTCGTATATCGTGTGGCTGGTACGATGATACTCTATGCCCAGGGAAGTCAAGGAAATTTCCATTACGAAAAGATCCTGGACCGACCGGCAATCGAACCCAGACACCTTCAGCATGGCTTTGCTTTGTGGCCGCGGACTCTAACCACTCGGCTAAGGAAGGCCCCCACATATTACATTTCGTTTGCTGTAGCAGTTCAGAATGTTTACAGGTGAGTTGATTTCACCTGCTTAGAAAAGAAAAATAAACGTTAACGTTAATTAACTTAACCTTAATAAATAACGCATTAATCGTAGCAATAAAAGATTGCAATGATTTTTGTCTAAAATTATAAATATTTTTATTCAACATTTGTTCCAATGTTATGGATATGCTATGTAATTTATTTGTATTTTATCAGGGAGGTTGCTTCAGAATAATTTTCAAAATTTTATTTCAAATTCATAGCTTTCTTTCTTACAACAGCTAGTCTTAAGACAGTACAGTTTACAATATGGCCGCTCTGAAAATTTGTTTGATGAACAAAAACTTGTTCTTAAGACAAAGTTTCGAATTTCTGTTAACAAGTGGATAAAGAATTGTTATATGTTTGCTAGATTTGCCTTAATGTGATTTTTGAAAGTTATTTTTTTATCTAGCACTAGTGGTCCTGTCTAATTTTGGCTTGCCATCAAGAAGGCTATGAAAACTCCCATGCAAAATGACAGATTAGTTTTCTCTTTCTTTTCTTGAACTTTTCCACTCACAAACACGTTGGATCCCTTGACGAATGCAACAGTAAAAGAATCAGTTAAATCCGTTGACTCATTCTCAAGTCATTTCGTGACACACAAACTCCATTCCGTTTTTATTTATATACCGTGGTGAATCAAAATCCGGACAGTAGCAACATCCGGACACTCTGATTGTATTCATTAATTTAAATATGAAATCAAACAAAAAATGTAGGTTTATAATTTTTAATCAAAGCTTTCAATAATTTTCTTCATTTTAATTCATAGTTTCATCTAGTAATCCTTTGCAACACACGTATGCAAATAACTCGAGTGATGTGAATTTAATTAGTTTTTCATGTGTGTTGTCAACCCAAACGCTTTTGTCCGGATTTTGATTTAAAGCCGTCCGCTTTTTTGGTGCATGTGTCTGGATTTAAGAACACGACATGCTTAATTAATTTAAAGTTCAACATATCAAACTTGTATAAACAACAGCTTTTGAACTTTCGGCTTATGTGTCCAGATATATGATGCATCACGGTAGATGAGCCCTTGATACTTAACTTCATCTGAACAATTTATTGGAACTTCTCTTATTGTGATAACACGTTTACTTACAGATTTCAAGTAGAGCCAATCTAATCAAATTTGGTGTATGTTGGAATATAATAAGTTGAGTTTTGGAAGCATTACTAAAAATCTTCCATTTTTGCAAGCATTAAGAAAAAAAATATCAAAACTCTTTTCCAATCTACTACAGATGCCACGCAGACTTCGTCCTTTGGCGGAGAGGCCTGTGTCATCCACGAACAAAGATTTTTGACATCTCTGAAATAAATCAGATAAGTCAGATGTAAAAATATTGTATATAATAGGTCCCAAAACACTTAGAAGACTTTCAGACTTATAGTTATGATAATTAACCAGATGTGTATGACTTGACAGATAACATTAAATTATTTAACAATGTTTCTTGGAAAATCAAAGTTTTTTTTACAATCATTTCATGTTAAACACTGTCGAATGCTTTTTCTATGTCTAGAAGAGCAAGATAAGTAAAATAGCCTTCAGACTTGTTATATATGGTCGGCGTTAAGTCAGATTGGACCAAGTTACAAATGGCACAAATGTCACTACTCAATATTTTGAGAAAAATGAGTTTAAAGTTTAAAGCTCTGTAATTTTTGAACTCGTTTAAATTTTGGTTCAATATTTCCACACATCTTTGTGTTACTTTCAAACAATATAATGTGAAGTGATTATCACGAAAAATAATAATCCAAACCTCTGATAGAACGATTTTATGATGGACAATGTGTACTCGGTCCACTCTGACTGAACTAAAGATCGCCACTCTGGCTGAACAATTTCTAGGAAAATAATAATCATTTGATGCTTGCATGGTCATGGAATTAAGAAATATTAGTAAATTTCTTTTGATGGATAAGTATTTTTTTTTTAAGTATTCGATGTCGAAAAATCTGAAAAAACTCTTAAAATGTTTTTCACTTCCTCGCATTCTTCAGCGCGCTGATCATTTTCGCTATTATGGTAATAAGCACTTGGTCCCCTCTGTCGAAGACACCATTTTGCTATGATATCGCTTTCCTGAGATAGCCGCGATCAATATACAGCATGCTCACTAGCGTCATCTGGTGGTAGAATTTCTAGTTGGGTGGCCTATCAAATGATAGATTTTAACCTACGCAACATTGTTGTCGAAGACGTCAACTTTCTATTATTTAAATTAAATCATCACATATTAGTGCATGAACTACTGAACAACACCATCTTCTCAAAAAAATGGATTCCTGAGATATTCGTAATTGAAATATTGCATACTTACGAGCGGCATATGATGGCATAATTTCTAGTTAGATGACCTATAATATGTTAGTCCATAACCTACTGAACAACTTTGTCGAAGACCGCATCTTTCTAGGTACCGCCGTGCGGGGTGACATTGGTCCTAGGGGGTGACTTTGACCGCCCTTTTCGATGCATCTCTTGACTAGCACGGGAGGCAAAAAACTAATCCATGACCATCCAGTGGCTGTTTATAACGTATTCTTGAAGCTTGCCACATTGTTTTTATCATTCTGGTTTTAGTTTGCTGAAAAATCTTGGCCCAAAGTCACCCTTATGGACCAATGTCACCCCGCACAACGGTAATCAGGATCTTGAGATATCTGTATTCGAAAAATTATATGCTCACTAGCGCCAACTGGTGGCAGAATCCAAAACAAGCGGCCTATCACATGTTAGTCCTTGACCTACTGATCAACTTTGCCGAAGACACCATCGTGCTAAACAATCTAGATCCTGAGATATTTGTGTTCGAGATGTTGCATTGCGAAATGTCCACTTCATCGGTTCCCCGGGGCACAATAAAGATGGCCACTGGAAGGTGAGGATGTTTTCAAAGTTTCATTTGTCCACTGACCAATTCGTACCGTTGAACTGAAGAAATTTGCCGAAGGCATCAATACTCAATCTCGCCTAGCTTTAGATTGACAATCAAAATAACTCCGCGTGTACTCAGTACATGATGCGACCACTGGTGTAACTTTTTTTGGAGCGACTGACGGAAGGTTAAACTAACTAGGGAATAGCTTAAGACTGATTATGGAAAATTTTAGTGAAAAAAAAGTCTTTTTTGGTTAAAATATATGCTTCTGAATAACGCGCGTGTTAACTGTAATGCTTCTGAAACAACGCATGTAGCTGGAAATTAAGGTAAAAAAAATAAATATGTTATCTATGTAGAGTGAAGACAAATGTTATAGATTTCCAAAACTGGATATTCACTGGTAATACAAATTGATACAACCATCTTTTTTCTATGATTACTTATTTTACTGACAGGAAATAGTAATCACTCTGTTGATGTTTTGGTTACATTCATCCTATGTCCAGCAATTTCTACGATTAATTTCGACAGAAACAAAATTTTTAGCTAAGTACAATTTTTTTCCAAGGGATGGTACACAAATTATGTCACGCTAAATTTCAAATTTTTTGAAAGTTTTAACTTAGGGTGGACCCGAAAATCACTTTGTGTTTCTGTCCAACTTTTTTGTTTTCAGTTTTACGTGAATGTGGTCTTCAGCAGATTTGTAGAGGAATTGTAACATTGCAAGTTCGTTATTTTTGTGATTTCAACGTTATAAGCAAATTTGAGTGAAAACCTATGAAATCATAGAATGCTCATAATACATGGAGTTGGCTTTATATTTTAGCAGCAGGCTATACAATAGGCAACTATTGCTGCGAAAACTGTGAGAACGTCATTTTTGTAAATTGAGAAAATTAATTTCAAAAAACTGATTTTCGGGGTCCACCCCAAGTTAAAACTTTGAGAATCGATTTACTTCGCTCAAATTTAACAATGGATGAACATAGATACTAATAATCCCATAATAGTTAATATGGGAAGACAAACTTTTCATCAGAAGTCAAAAGCGTATCTTTCTAAATGACAATTATTGCCTATGTTTCACAACGTGGTTTATATGTGTACTAGTGTCTATGGTAAATTATTCTTGTCAATGATATTATTCTTCAGCCGTTTTTGGATTGGAAGACAAGAGTTTGATTATACCAAATTCTGTTGAAGTTTTAATGAAATTGTGTCAAATATTGTAGAATTACTCATACTGATACATCCATGCTGATCTTTATTTAATGACAACTTTCAGTGTGAGCGCTCGGAACCTTTATAAAGTTTCAAGTTTTGAAGTGCATGGCCGTGGATAAAAAAAATGGAAAGTGAGAACTTGTTCACTTGGAATTGTCTGACCATACAGTGCACCAAAATTTCAGCCCGTAGGATACATTTTCTTACTCATAGTGAATCAGTTTATTGTGACTTCCAGTTAAGTGACATTTCTTGACACATATTGGGCTTTAATGACTTCGATTGATAATAAGTTGATAAATAGTTCAATCTAAAGTAATCAAGCAAGAGAAGTGTATTTATCTTGTACCGCGTGACGTGAGACGAGTCGACTGAGGTGGCAAAATTTAACTGGCTTCCATTTGAAATCAGCTCGTCGTGATTAATACGATTCACAGAATAAGCCGAAATATGAAAAATTACATAAATTTACGTCAAATCGTAAGGATTAAACAGAATTATAGGGAAGTCGAGGTGTTCAACTGGAGTCTCTAAATTACGCTCGTTGCATATTGAGGGCGTGAAGTTCGTTCAAGAAATTTTATCCGTACACCAAAGTAGATTTCTTGTACTCAATAATGTTTCCCTAGCATATGCAACCTCCAGTAATAGCACGTACCATATATGCACTCCCCTTTTTCAATGACCCAATCACTGTGTACGAACTTAAAAATACCATTCTGTACGATAATCTGATAAAAAAAATCCCTATTCAACTAAATTTTCGATCAAATGTCAATGTTTCGTAAAGCAATCAAATTCATTTCGACCAAATGTCCATTCGACGAAATTTTTATTCGACCAAGCGTACCTTAGACTCTATCGGTTGGGTGACAAAACGTTGAAATACATAATGTCGAATTCCAAAGCGTCGAATGCCACAACGTCAGAAGGACAAAAGTTGATTAACAAGTTTTATCGTGGTTCACATTTTTACTGAACGACACATGATGTAAGTGATTGAACGTCACAAAAAATTGTTTTCAACAATTCGTTGAACAAAAAATGTGATACGTTGCAGACGTTGGAAGATTCAGAAGTAATCCATAAATCAACATCAATCGAGCCAGTCTTTCAAATAATATCCAGTTATGCTATACGTTTATTATTGCAAATTGTTTGAATGTCGTGTATTGAGGATTTTGAAAAGCGCACACACGGGAAAGATGTGAGGTGATATGCATATTATCAGCTTCATCATGATAATGTAAAAAAATCCTAGGCTCTGAACTTTTAGATGTTGTCCTAGTCAAAACGATAATATGCTGGATTGAAACAGACACTCCCCAAGAACTCGATTGTAAGCCTTAGTAAAATAACTTCATCACATACTTCAACTGTTGGAAACGGTGGTGGTGCTTTTAGTTCTATATGTTTCCATTTTTAAATAGAAGACATTACAACATTTACAGCAGAGCAGACATTTCATTACAATTACAACAGAGAAAACCTTAGCCTTTTTTATTAAATTCATCTCACAAGATTATTAAGACCTCCAGACTCTCTATTGAAACAACCAACTTACGATTAGCGATTCACGTTGCAAACATCCAACTTTACTGCTTCTGGTACTATTTGTCGTCTTCCACACTTGGTTCTTTCCTTTCAGCCTTCGTAAACCACACACTTCGCCTTTGTTTAGTTGGTCTGGTTTGACAAGTTACACTTCCATCACTTACACTATTCGCCAGTATTTTCGCTAATTTGCATCTCAATTCAAAGAATCTTCACCGTCACATTAACCTCCATTTTAGTATCACTCAATTATCACATTCCATACCACGGGTGCACACTTCTTCATTACTGTAATCAACTAGCATCCGCTCCTGATATCAGGAGTCCGCCTTGAACTGGTTTCTCATATCGTTGCTTTCGGAATCAATTTCTGCTTATGGACATTGAAGAAATCACTCATAGCGTTGCACTTCGAGAAATTCTTATATGCACTTGTTCAGCCGCTGCACTACTCTTAGCCACTTCACCGACCTAGTAATCCATCCTTCACGAAAAACCAAACTGGAGCCAGTAGTAAATTCCTTGCACTTGCACTTTCCGCACTGCACTTTCTACCCCCTCTTCCGTGGTCAATCAAGCCTAAGTTTTCAAAACGCGGTACACTCGACGTCCCCGGGCATCGCCACTAGTGAATCGACCGCGTTCTTCAGCACGCGAAAGCACAACCTGTACTGGAGCAGCACCCGTAGCTTGCGTCGTCGGTTAGTTCCTTACCGTCAGGGTTGGTACAATGTTGCTCGAACTCAACCATCCAGCCCACATCTCCGAGACGAAACACTCAGACACTTCGCACCAGGCGACCCGAAGTTCATCCGAGAAATTCCTCGTCGACACTAATCGGTGCCATAAAGCTTCTTTATCACCACACGGTGGCTCCTCCGCTTACCGCTGCCTGCTGCACAACCGTGTCGTCGTCCCGCAATTTGGATCCTGAGAGATGTGTCAGCTTTGATCAGCCTCATCCATCTTGGGGCTGTACTCTGAGCGGAAAACTGTTCACCGTTTGAATAGAAATGCTTCGGAGCTTGCACTTAACCGCCTCGAACTACTCAACGTATCTACGGTAACCTTCAAGTATACTAATTACTTGTCATCAGAGTCATTAGGACATCCAACGACCCACAAAACTACTAAGGATCTCTCGGAAAACGCCCAAAATTAGACCGGACGCGAAATATCGGTCCACTTCCCAGCACGTGTCGCACCCAACTGCCGAGCAGGATCTTCTCGAGTTCGCCGCGAGGACGGAGCCATCCGATGGAGATCTCATTCGGGCGTCAGGAGATGAGTGACTTGTCCCACTCGGTTCCATCTCACCATAGTGAGAAATCGCGAACGGAGCGGAGCTTTCACGTTCGGCACGCGAAAGCTCCGGTGACGTCACGACCGCGCAGAATCCTTCCCACACTCACACAGCGATGCACGTGGGGACCGAAGCATGCGCCCTTCCGGTGGGGAGTGCTTTCCCTGGGCTCACGGCACGGATTTGCCGGACACGCACACACCTCTTCGGCTCCAAAACGGGCGATTCGCAGAACAACAATAGACAAACGGGAGTCAGTCACTCACGGCGCGGAAATTCTGGGGCCTGCCAAAAGTAGTGCCAGCAAGTATGTAGCTGGCTGGTTGCAAAGTCCTAACGTATCATCGGCAGCAACTGTGGCAGTAGTGGTAGCTAGCGGTGGCTTCCAGCTGCCACATCTTTGCTCTATATTTTATCTATTCATGAGCGGCCCGTGACGAGTGGCACACGTTATCGGAATGACGTTTGGCGCGACGGTTTGTGGATATGAGTGGAATGGGTGGCATGAATGTAACTCGTGTTAAACTGTCTGGCTGTTAGTTGAAGTCTGATTTCTGTTGTTTCATCCTAAACCGTAACTGCAATCTAAATTACACAAATCAAGAAAAGTTCAGTGATTTGATTAAACAGTGTAACGGAATCAAATGAAACCCCCTCAACAAAACCGACAGCATCTATGCAATCACTCTCTGGCTTATAACGATGGTATCACAGAAGAGAGAGTGAGAATGGGATGCAGTTCAGAAATATGTGTGTCAGTAAGGATACTTGAATGGTCGGTGGATGCTGTCAAGCTTACTGCTGAACAGATACTGGCGGGATGGTGCGATGATTGGAATGTTTTGTCGCACAAGAAGGATATGTTGAGCAGTAGCAACCAAAGTTGGTTGCATGAGATGTAGCATCTGACGTTGCGACACGGTGGGTTTAGTAGAAGTTTCTGTTAGTAATTTACATAATCTTGTATCTTACGATAGATGGTTTCTTGCTTCTAATACAATAGGGACCAGGCCATTTTTGTATAAGCGAGGACAACGCACGTCGACGTGAGGTATAAACAAGAGAATTTATCGAACGAAATTTTGCAATTTGTTAGAACCCGAGATAAGGACAATTGGGAAAGAATCCATGTCATGCCAGTCAAAATGGCTACCTTACCCATACATACACTTCCCCCCAGCGATTCATGTTTTTCACCTATTACTTCACTTACCTGCATTTGATCATCACCATAATGCTAATGGAGAACCAGAATTTCGTTAGCTTTCCAATGAGATAACATTATTTATTGATTTGATTATAATTTGCACAAACCGTGCTCTTACTTAACAAGCGGAACGAAATTTTTCCCTGTTGTTTACTTTGGCTCACCCAGGAATGAAGGACACTTTTCATTGATTTTTTTCACTTACACTACACGCAGCTTCACCTGGTCAATTTACTTTTACTTCACGCACAACAAACTACACAAACAAACAAGTTTCCTGTGAAAATAATTTGGAATTTGGTAAAACGGTGCCAAAAAACAATTACTCGATCCCAAATTTCACTTTTTTATTACATTGGACCTCTCCCGATCTTCCGATTATTCCGAAGACTTTCCCGAACTTCTTCCTCCTACGAACACGTCGCATCCCTTTCCAAATGCAACAGTGAAAAAATTTCGTCAATCCGTTGATCCGTTATCAAGCCATTTCGTGACATACAAACACCACTCCATTTTTATTTATATAGATTATAGTCGCCAGCCTGCTGTTTCAGTGCTGCCAATGTTGTTAATTAGAACATTCTACATCAATTCAAATGTTTCATTAGTAACGTGAAAGCTTGTAAAAAAAACCAATTTTACTGGAACAAGCTGAATTTCTGATAACAAATTGTTCGTATAGTTTGAATCTGAACATGAACACCTTGAAGGTAGCTCATCGCTCAGTCAGTTCTTACAACAGTTCGTATTCTGGTGATATTTGTAGATTACCTACTGCATCTTGGTTATGTTTTCTTTGACCATGGTGGTATTCGGTACGACTTATTTTTTAGTTTTTTTTTTAAATCGCGTAAAATAGTGTATTATTTCTTAAAGTAGGCCCGTGCAGAGTGATATGAGAATGGTGAAGGTTGGGAGTTTCTTTAGGTAGGCACCTAAGCACCGTAATAGTTCATTGCGAAAACTGTACTGGCAACCATGTACCATTTCACTAATACCTGTCCATGAAGGCATACCACTACATTTGTACGAAAATTTGTGGATTCAACGGAGTTTCACCTTAAAGAATTTTGGAGGAATCTTTTCCGAGTTGCTTGAGAAATCCATGCAATAATAAAACAGAAATCCATATATAAATAAGTTGTAGAATTTTAAATGATTTTCAATATTTATTCCTAGAAACCCTTGATTCCTGAACGAAGACCCCCATTGAAAAACCTCCGGTTGGTTTTCTGAAAGAATCCTTGAAGGATTTTGGAAGAACGGTATAAGATCTTTTGAAGAAATCACTGTAAGAATATTTGGAGTAATTCATAGAGGAATTACGGACAAAATCTTTTGATCTTCTAGAAACGGGTCATCCATAAACTACGTGATCATTTTTTTACTTTTCGAACCCCCTTCTCCCTTGGAACCACGTGGTTTTCCATGAACGAAATATTTATTTAAATATTCGAAAACAAAAAATAAATCATTGAATGTGCAATAAGTTCTAATTATCACCCTCACCAGATTGCACGCCATTAAAGTGCTCATGTATCAGGTGACATCCAACCACTATTGGATTCTTCCAAAATTGAAATAACATTCAACATCAAATGAAAATTCAACATTAGAGATTTTCCTTAGGATTTCTCGAATAATTCTTCTTGAAATTTATCCAGATACATAATTTAAGCAATTTTTCCAGAGCGGTTTCACACATTTATTCAAGATTTACCTAATAGACCATTTCCGTCAGACCTTACCCCCAATTTTTATAGTTTTCTTCGAAAGGCGATTATTTTTAATGATTATTGACGCTTCAAGATATTTTTTATATGCACTCCTGATTTTCATACAATTTTTTAAAATTCGGGATTTTGAGGTGAATTTAGTTGTGCGGCACAGTTGTTTCAACCCTATGGGCATAGAAAGTGGGGATTTTTCCAAAACTTATAACAACCCTGCATTGAATGTTTGTAGACACAACAAAATGTCAAATCCAGCAACAACAAAATTGATTCGCTCGTTGGTTTGTTGCTTATCAACCTCACGTTAAACTTGTTCCACTCAAAGATGAGTACCGGGTGCACAAAATCGGCCTCTTCTCACGCAGCACGTTTCCTGTGCAAACAGGTTGTATTCATTATTGAGCAAGGGTTTGTTTACAAAAATTGAAGAGTAAATTACGTACAGCGAAAGAACGCTCGAAATGCAGAATTTGCTTCCACTTTTCTCTTGGTTATAAAAACATGACAATGTTTATGTTTTTTTTTTTTTTAATTTTTGCTTTCTATTTGAATAGCTAAAGCTGAAGCAAATGAGGAAACAAATTTCGCATTTGCGGCCATCTTTAAGCTATTCGATGGAAAAAGTCCCGGAAAACTTTCCATCTTACCAACGGTCAACTGTTTGCTGCCACGCGGAAGATGACTGGCAGTTCCATTTACAGTGATCTGCATTTAGTCAATGGCCAACAATTATTCAGACATTTTTGCATTCGTTGCTTTATTTTGTGTAGATCGAACACATGCGATGCGTGAATCTGGTTTAGCGTGCTGCTTCTATGCCCTCCAGCAATCGCACCGAAATCACAAGAACTCCACGAAAAATGGCCGTCGTTGTAGCTGAACAAATTCATTTTTGAAATTTTTCCGAACCACAACAAATGACTCATTTATCTCATGGCCTGAAGCTGCTGTGGTGCGCCGGATGATCCGCGACGGGTTTCTGCTCTCTTGTGGTTTTGTGGCCGGCTTCAAACTGCCAACGCAGATTTCACTGCGCGGAAGCGTATCATTTTTATTCCCGGATATCCATGGAAGCCGGGGCGGAATCCGAATCAAATAATATATTATTCGAACAGCTCTTACAACCTTAAAAACGGCAATGTTCCGGATTTAAAATTGGGATCAAAGACGGTATGCTGCCATACACTGAAATTTTTCGTTGCCAATTTTCCACTGGCCGTAAAACCAGGAGAGTAGGACCCTCTTCGAAAATTATTTAGCTGGAGCACCACAGCAACTTCTCTCCTCCTGATGGTTTTTCCACTTGTGTGGGGTCTTGAAAATAAAACGGGGAAATATGTTATTAACATAATAAGGTTCCGATGTTCAAATATAGATATTTGAATGGCCAGCACCAGCACCAAGGTCGTTTCCGGGACGGATGTGGGGATTGCAGTCATCACAATTACCAAAAAAGGAACAAGTAGGCATTCAAACCCGAAGATAAACAAAGTAGAGACCAATGTTCTGAATTTACTTAGGTGGCGCAATTCATTGATACGTGCCACTATTTCTTTCTCTTATTTTCCGGCTGACGTCACTATTTGCTCTGCATAAGAATAGCGAAAGAATAAAAGAGAGGACTAGTGTCACGCATCAATGATCTGCCCCACCAGAGTAAATCTTAATCATTGGAGTAAATCCATAAGCTTGAGTGGAGATCGCAAAGGAACAACTGATCAAAATTCACCACAACTTAGAGATACAATCATAGGGGAAAAGGGGCCTGATAAAAATCGGAGAGAAATAAAATGTAGAGGACCGTGGGGTGAACTGTCGTGCCGCCAGTTTTTCATTGTTTTTCAATAGTTAAAGGCTTCAAACGATATGGGTTCCTTAGGGAAGTTTGTTCAGTAAATTGAAAGAAAGCTCATTAGCAAATAAAGTTTTTTGACGGAAATGGTCTATTGGTTTTCTGGGACTTCGAGGAGGAATATTACGAAACCCGGAGATACTTTCTCCATAATTGGTGACTTCATACAGAATACTTCGGTTGGAAGTGCGAGAAAGAAAAAATCTTATACTATTTCAGAATTGTTGATGGAAGGTTTAAGGTTATTACTTCAAAAAGATTATTAATCATAATGAGACTGCTGAAAGACTGTCAAAAAATCTTAAAACTGTTTCAGAACTGTGAGTGAATAGGTAAACATGTTTAACATGGTCAGAGAAAGATATGCTAGTCCATATGAAAACAAAATGATTAGGTCAAATGAAAATGCTGACAATGCGTGGATTTATTTTGTGAATGTCAAACACTTGTAAAAGAAAATAAATATGTTTCAAGAAAAAGTTCTGTCCGAAATTTTGTTTTTGCGGAAACAAAAGTTTTGAATAACCCCTAGGGGAGCTTCCATTGTCCCAGCTACAAATTGTGACTTAGGTTCCGAAAATTCAAACAGCTCGCAAAAATCTACGTGTGGACCGAATTTAGTTATGTTGGGCTTAAATGAAGGGCACACATGTCTACACGGAAAAAAATCCGTTGCCGGATTCATGAACAAAAAGTCATGATCTCATAAAATTTTATGTATCATGATATCATGACTAAAAGTCATGAAATCGTGACTATTATGCAAGAATTCATATGCTCAAGGCGTTACACAAATCAAACTGTCACTTTCTTCACCTTAGTCAACGTGTCTCATGGCGACCGGTGATCTTTTCTAGTGAAATTATAAAAAAAGTTTTGCTTTGAAAAAGTTTAAATTCTTCGGAACCTTGTCATCATATCGATGACATTCTTGGTGAAATTCTCGTGAGTTCCCACATTGTTTCACGACGCAATCAATGTACTTACTCAATCCTGACTTTGCAGAACCGGGCAATGTTTGACTTTGAGCGAAGATTTGACAAGCTCGTCGGCGATTTCAACTGTTCGGAAGTGATGCATACCCCACGTCCTATAACAGAGCAGGTCACAAAAGGCCTTCGGCAGCCGGATGATCCAATTTCACTTTCCACATCCGCAGAGTTGTTGAAGAGTGTTCCATGACTCATACAATCCGCCAGCCCAGGGACCATTTACCAATTCAATTGATGCTCGAAACAACATTTTGCGTACAAACCTAACCACCGAATGTTCGCGTTCCTGCTAAAGATATCACACTCGTTGACATTTGTGGAATGTTTTCACGGTGTATTACGAAACTATCGGCACAAAAGCAGTAACAATTTTAATCTTTATTTTATTTGTTTACTAATGGCAAATATAATCTGGGAGCTAAATTGACGTATAATGTTTCGTTTTCATGAACTGAGTTCATGATTCAGAGATCCTGCTTCATGATTTCATGACTCAACTTGCCACTTTTCAGCACCAAAATTGGAATCATAAATGACAAGCATCTGAATACGTGAAAAGTGCTTATGTTTTCATGACCTGTGTTCATGATCTTATCTCCTGTTTCATGATTTCATGACCAAAATTGCCACTTTTCGTATCAAAAATAGGAATCATAAATGACAGATGACTAAATCCATGAATAGTGCTTATGTTTCCATGAATTTTATTCATGGTTCCAGCATACATGCTTCATGATTTGAGAATATTAATTGCCATTTTTCTTCGCTAAAAATTGAAAAAGTAACGTACAGCCAGCGTTACGGTAAAATGCTTCATGATTTCATGACTTTTGGTCATGGTGTATTTTCATAACATGAAAACACACTTTCCTCCCGAAATCATGACTCTTTCTCCTGTTTTAGAGTGCCGCATTTTTACCCGTGTAGTTTCAGAAACCCTCCCGGAGATCCGGATTTGGTGGCCACCGGGAACCTGCTACATCTGAAAAAAGTCCCTTTAGAGATCCTTACTTTGACGAAGTTTTAGCACCAAAAGTAGGTACCGTAATCCGGGGTAACATTGATCATTTTTCTGAGTGTTTCTTTAATATTTCGTTTGAAAATTTTTATTTTTTTTTCGTTTATATTGTTAAAACAAGTACTGCCACCCATAGCTCGAGACTATATACTGTATTTTGTTTATTGAAAAATTTAAGCATATTAAAACAAATTTAAAGCGATTTTTTGAATAAGCTGATATGGGGTAACATTGATCACCTATGCAAACAACGTTCGGTAATATTGCAAATAACGTAACATATTTAAATTATGGCCCCTGAAGCCGAATATGGAGGCCCAACGCTTACAATTCATTTACTTTTTGAGTTATTTTAAAATTCAAAATACCTCGAACCACGGAATACGCCTAAAGGTAGGCAATTGTCTAAAGGAATTTTACATTCTTAACAGTAATTCGGTAATGTTGCCTAATTGAGCATACCGTAAAATGGGGTGAAGTTGATCACTTTCGAGCGATTCTGTTCTGTAACTCCTAGTAGAATGCTTGTATTATTATCCAAATATTTTTAAAACATGTACTGGTTGGATATCTATCAAATTATACAAACGAAATTTCGACGAAATGTTCAATTAATAACAAAATCATTTATTTTAAATCAAAAAGTGAAGTTTTTGATTCCGGGGTGAAGTTGATCAATTATTGCGATAAGTTTCCTAAAATAAAGGGATATGCTATTCACTAAATTTGGGGTCACTGAATCTGGATCAATCCTCAAAAAGCTTACAACTTAATGATATATCGGTCAATTTTTAATTTGAATGTTGGAAGTTACAGAACACACCACATTAAACGCCTAAAGGTATGCAATTCTCTTTGAAATTAGCAACTCGCGCACAAAAAAGTACATTTTTTACTCAGAAAATGATTGTTTATCCACAATGCAAATTCAAAACTGGATTTACAGAATATATATGCAATGTAAGAAACAGTTTATTTAAATGTAGTATTTAAATAGCCTTGTCAATACTCGATTGTTTGGAGAGGAACCCTTCAACAGTTCATCAAACATTCCATAAAAAATCTGTTTTCCCATGGTATAATTATCTTGAATGTCAAACCGAACTTAGGAACATCAAGGGCAGCCATCAGGTAATACGACGTCACAAAAATTGTGCTAATTGCAACCGAATCATAGATCTCTTGAGAGTTTATACATGTGGGTACGTGAATGATCAAATTCTCCCCACTGATCAACTACACCCCGAATTACGGTACTTATAAAAGTTTTGACAACGGAATAGTTTTTGCGATGCCATTTTTAGTACCACATTTTTCTTATTATAATGTTTGCAGAACTTCTGTGAGACACGAATCTTCGGTAGTGTCATCCCTAACAATTAAAATCATTATTTCGAAAAGTTTAAAATTTTACGCATAAGGTAAACGCAATTTTCGTAAAAATATTAACTATTATTAGCTCATGAATATGAGATAGAGAAAGACCATTAATGATTTGGAAATATTTAATCAATAAATAATAATACGAACTTTTGATAAGATGAATAATTCCGATCAATGTTACCCCGCCGATCAATGATACCCCGGATTACGGTATGCAATGGCTCATTCTTCATGATTCTGGATACCTGTGACTCTTCTAATTCAATTTTAGATGAATGGCCACTTTGGTTCAACTAAATAAAAACAAAATGTGCGAATGAAATGCCTCAGTACTGCTCGATCCGTTGAAGCTGTTGCATGCTCCTGTGAAGCGAGCAGCGTAATCAGGATCGTGTCCGATTCGCGTAGTAGCCGCACTATCGGTATCGGTCATCCATGTATATGGTCAGGTATTCATTCCAAGTCATATATGTTTATCGTTTACCAAAACTAATCTTTTCCCATATCCAAACTCCCAGTGTTTTCTTGTGGAAGTGCAGAGGACTCCCCGGCTTCTATGAAGCAAATGACACGTCAACATTTTCCTCCCATCCCCAAATTGACCTGTATTCGGACGCAGCCGGCGCCGGTATTGTTTGTTATACCCTCTAAAACTCTATTGAATATAAAGCATTGAAAGCACTAATAATATTCCACAAATCTCTGACACTAGGCCAAATTTGCTGAAGTATCATCATGTACTCCCAGCAAACAAGCAAAGTAAAAAACGTTTTCGAAATAGGTGTAGGTTACAAAAGAAACTGTATGTTCATGAGAGATAGTTAAACATGAGTTTAAATTGCATTCTAAGGTATAAGTTGTACTGTTTACGGTGGTTTTATTGGAACATTTCAACCTTTTAAAAACATTCACGAATATATATCGATCTACACCAATTCGTAAACAAATCTTCTTAAATATTTTGATGAACATGTTATAAAAATAATACATGGAAAATAAATTCAATATGATTACAGCAGTGTTGCCAATTTTGGTGATTTTCATTGTGTTTTAAGTGGTTTTCTGAAAATAAAGCATATTATTATGTATTGTGCTGAGCTGGGGTGGGAATTAAATAATCAACGCTATGAAGGCGTTAGTTATTTTCCATATAATGATTTTGTATGTATTTTCTACCTAAAAAGTCTTTCCATTTCAGTTCCCTCTAAATTTAAAATATTTTTCTCTAAATAAATCGCGGAAAAGTTTTTACTGTATCTGGAAAATTGATGCTCCAAAACTAATATAATTATTCACAAGAGGCTTCTTATTGATGATTATTTTGAAGTATAATTCTTTTTTTTAAATAAAAAAGTATAGATTGTGAAATTTTCCACCCAATTTCTAATATCCATTAATTATGATAACCTTAAACATTCGTCCGTTCTGAACGTTTTTCCTTATTCGTTTGAAATTTAATTGTTTTGGTGGCTTTTTTCATTATTACAACATCGTACAATATTATTCGAACAATGTACAGAAAACCGCATGTTGGACCGATTAATGTATACGTTTGTCACCCTAATTTCACTATGAAATTCAATATCAGCTTCAAAACCAATAATTATCGAAACAATATAGCACCGAAAAACAGCCTTTGTTTAAGAGAAGCTAAAATTTAAATTAACAATTGTAATATTTATAATTACTCTAACATAATATTTTTAAACAAAAATCAATATTTAAAATTTAATAAATTTGTTATATATATCTTCAGTGTAAAAATTTATTCCGAAAGCGCAACTTGAAAGAATAATTTCTATTTTATAGAAGGACCTTCTGTGGGTAAATAATAGTATGCTTTTAGCATTATTTCCTCACTGTCGGTAATTAATGAATTTATTCAAGAACATGGGATTATTCAAAAAAGCAAAATTTTGGTTTGTAGCAATTAATTTCAAAATAAAGCTGATGTCGTCAGTGGGATTGAAAGGAAACGTCAAAACAAATGTCATCATAAGAAATGCTTGAATTCAGACTCATTATGCAATACGACAATTATGCCAAATGAAATGAGAGATATATGCCTTTATTAAAAAAAAATCAGATTTTGGGTGTTGTTCATCTAAACTTAGGCACCCATACCATTGAGCATGATAACCACTATTTAAAACATAAAAGGTTAGCTTAATTTACGAATATTTCAAGACAAAAAAAAATTAAGTCGTTTTTCTTGTAAGCCAGACGGTTCACTACAACTTTTCCATAGAACATTTTTCTCAGTTCTGGAACTAGAAGTTTTTAAATAGATTGCATTTAACAACTCAAAAGGCATTTGTAAACGTTATTCTTGAGTCAAAATGATCAATTCATATATGAAAAACACTTATTCTACCATACCGAATACTGCAAATCGAGAATGGTCGAGTTCTGTTCTGTTCCAATTTGACATGGGGGACTTTTTTTATTTCCGTACAAAGTGGGCCGAAAGGTCTCAGATTTTCATGAAACTTTTTCCACAGGCAGGGCTCATCAATATATGATTAAAAAAATAAAAAAAAATCAGGGTCGCCTATTTTCTCGGAAAACTCAGTTGGAATTTTTTTTGTTTTCCCCTGACACTACTAACTTTGACAAATCATAACTCAAGAACAAAGCATCATAGAAACAAAGTTTTTTTTTTATGAAAATGAAAGCAAATTTTCTCAGGAAAAAAATATTTTAACTGGAAACAGTTTTCCAAAAAAAATTTCACCGTTGAGAAAATTCGTAAACAAAAGCCGGAAAAACTATGCTCCAACTCGTGGAAAATTTTCAAAAAAATATTTTTGAGAAGATAATTTCATAAGCTTTCATCGCTGAAATTTTTGAAATGTACTTTTTTTTCGTTTTTGAGTTATGGCCAATTTTGGGGAAAATGACCATATAAGCCTTTTCTTTGAAAATCCATATTTCAATCGAAGCATCGGAAAAATAAAGATTTTTTATCAAAGCAATTGCAAATTTTCTAAAACATCTGAAAAAAAGATATGGGACTGGTTTTAATGAAGTTTAAGTCGGAATGGATGATATTTTTCATGAAAAATTACACCGCTAAGAAAAACTGAAAAAAAAACTGTTTCTGCCTCGTCGTAATTAATGTTGGAACGGATTTGTGACGCAAATTGAACAATGTTACAATCTCTAAGACAAATTTATTTAATCTTATTAAATTATGGCTTTCTTGGTTAAAAAAATAAGTTCCACAACCCCAATTCACACGTTTGTGTTAAAATATAAATTTTTGATAACACTCAATTTATTTTCTCAAGGAGCCTTGAAAAGCCTGTTCTCGTTTGAATCAAAATTAATATTTGTAAAAGGCTACCAAACTTGTTTGTAATTTTTAATGTAAACTTGTGATTATACTCTAAATTAATTTCAATTTTAAAAACTACGAAACTCCTAGTTTTTTAACCATTTGCCAATAAATTGAAATAAAATCCGATGACGTCTTGTTTGGCGCCAAAAATTGTATTTGAAAGGTCTGCAAACATGTTTGGCTAGAAATGTTTGAGTTCATTCAAAATTTATTTTACTTCAAAAACTAAGTATCCTTTGAAAAATCATCAAGAAATTTTCAATAGTGAAAGGAATCTTTACTAAATTCGCTTTTAATTAATTAATTGAGCATTCAACCCTTTCTTTCCCACGATTTTGAACGAAAAAGCGTTCTCATAAAAGCTTGAAAAAACAATGTTGAAAATGGACTTCATTTTTCAAAATCTGTTTATCAGTTGTTTTCAACAGTTAACTGATTATTTTTTTAAACTTCAACTATTGAAACAATTAGTTGACTGTTAGATTTATTAAACGGTTATACAATTATTTTATAGCTATTTTTGCAAAGTATGCATTTGATTCGGTTTGTTTCGAGTTCGATGAAAATCAATGAAGCTCTGAAGCTACCATAGAAAAGCGGCGGTTAAAAGTAATATATTTGATTAGGTAGTACTACTTTTACCCAAACGTCGTTTCTCTGAGTGGCATTTCTCCAAATGGCCCATTCCTTCGAATTTCCCGTTTCCCCGAAATGTGATGCAGTTCACAAATTTGACTTGGGTGACAGAGTAATGAAATATGAAGAACGATAAGCATTTTAAACAAGGAGATGTTTTGTCATTCTCGATTTAACACATATTTTTAAAAAATGCCGTGGGAGGAAGAACAGACATTCAGGAAAACATAGCACAACCATTTGATGGAATACCTGAAGGATATTGTTCATATAAGAGTCGGAAATATTTTGAAAATTTATGTTAAAGAGCGGGTGGTAAATGACTGAACAATGCGTACCATTGGTACTTCGCGTACCTGCAGGTATAAAATAGATCCCATTTGTGGTCCTTAGCCTCTTGTCCAGTAACTCCTATCCCTACCTCCCCGTGGTGCCGCCTGGGGTACGAGTAACCGTAGGGAAGATCGGGTAACCATCCCTGGTGGGACGTTGGTCGTATGCTGACAGGGAAGGGGGGCTCCTCTCTTCTGAGGGTGTAGCTTATCAGAGCGTCTGTTCTCCATGTTAGGGGCGGCTCAAAACAGCGTCTGTTCTCCATGTTAGGAGCGGCTGATCATTGTCCTAGTGCCAGCGTGGGACTCTAAACAGTGCTGTGCACGTTGATCCTCCGGCGAGACAGGGGGTTGGTGCAGGCCTTACAAGCCAGCCGTAAAAATCATCAGTACAGGAAGCATACAATGTAAATTCGGACTGGAACAATCGGCATAGACCCAGGCATCGAAAACGGGCTAACGATTGGAAACTCGGATCATGGAACTGTAAGTCTCTCAATTTCTTGGGAAGTACCCGCATTCTTTCTGAATTATTGAGGGTCCGCAAGTTCGACATCATAGCGCTGCAGGAGGTTTGCTGGAAAGGGTCGACGGTACATACGTATAGGAATGGTTATACCATCTACCAGAGCTGCGGCAACAGACATTCGCTGGGCACAGCTTTTAATCGTGATGGGCGAAATGCAGAGGCGCGTGATTGGGTGGTGGCCAATCGACAACAGAATGTGCATGTTGAGGATCAAAGGCCGTTTCTTCAATATCAGCATAATCAACGTGCACAGCCCTCACCTAGCAAGTGACGATGAGCTGGAACGTGAATACGACGGCTGCCCAAGCCATGATGTCAAAATCGTTATCGGAGATCTCAACGCTCAGGTTGGCCAGGAGGAGGAATTTAGACCGATTATAGGGAAGTTCAGCGCTCACCAGCTTACGAACGAAAACGGTCTTAGACTGATTGATTTCGCCACCTCCAAAAACATGGCCACTTCCAGCACAGTCTCCCGTATCGGTACACCTGGAGATCACCCCAGCAAACTGAATCGCAAATCGACCACGCTTTGATTGATGGAAGACACTTTTCGGACATTATCGAAGTCAGAACCTATCGCGGCGCAAACATCGATTCGGACCACTACCTAGTGACGGTTAAAGTGCGCCAACGACTCTCCGTTGTAAACAACATTCGGTACCGACGCCCGCCACGGTACAATCTGGAACGACTCAAGCTACCCGAAGTCGAAACTGATTACGCGCAAAGCCTTGAAGCAGCGTTACCGGAAGAGGGAGAGCTCACCGAAGCCCTTCTTGAGGACTGCTGGAGTAGTCTCAAAGCAGCCATAAAAAACGCAGCGGAAGATGCCATTGGGTTCGTGGAAGCAAATCGACGGAACGGTTGGTTCGACGAGGAGTGTCAGACGGTTTTGGACGAGAAGAATGCAGCGCGGGCGATGATGCTGCACCAAAGCACCCGTCAAAACGTGGAACGATACAAACAGAAGCGAAGACAGCAAACCCATCTATTTAGGGATAAAAAGCGCCGCCTGGAAGAGTTGGAGTGCGAATAGATAGAGCAGCTGTATCGTTCTCAAGAAACACGAAAGTTCTACAAGAAACTAAATGCATCCCGCCGCAAAGGCTTTGTGCCGCGAGCCGAAATGTGCCGGGATAAGGATGGAGGTATCTTGACGGGCGAACGTGAGGTGATTGAAAGGTGGAAGCAGCACTACGATGAACACCTAAACGGCGCAGAGGAGGAAGATCAAGACAGCAGGAGGACTGGCTTCATCAGTACGGCGGATGAGGGAGACGTGCCAACTCTCACAATAGGTGAAGTTAAGGATGCTATTAAACAGCTCAAGAACAACAAAGCAGCTGGAAAGGATGGTATTGGAGGGGAACTTATTAACCCATATCCGCCCAGCGTCCTAAAAATAGGACAGAAGCCCCGAACGACCAGCGTCCTATAAATAGGACAGTACTTGTAGTGCAAATATCTTGAAAATAAAGAGGTTTAGGAGAAAACTGTCTTCTGCAAATTTAAACCCTGGACTACTGACTTCCACTTGGTAACTATTTTAATTCAGAATTAACTCACCAGGTGGCGCACAGACGCCAACAAATGTCGCATTTATAAGCAACATATGAAACAACTTTCCAGCGTACAAATATTTGCTTCGTTTATATCTCAGTCCAGCGATGAGATACAAAAATGGTGTCTTCGACAAAGTTGAACAACTAAATAATACCTATTCGCATAGAACCTTACAAATTCGGAAAACACTCCCAAGATGGCGCTAGTGAGCCAAAACTTTATTTGCTTATATCTTAGCCCGGTTATGAGATACAAAAATGGTGTCTTCGACAAAGTTGAACAACTAAATAATACCTATTCGCATAGAACCTTATAAATTCGGAAAACACTCCCAAGATGGCGCTAGTGAGCCAAAACTTTATTCACTTATATCTTTGCCCAGTTATGAGATACAAAAATGGTGTCTTCGACAAAGTTGATCAACTAAATAATACCTATTTGCATAGAACCTTACAAATTCGGAAAACACTCCCAAGATGGCGCTAGTGAGCCAAAACTTTATTTGCTTATATCTTAGCCTGGTTATGAGATACAAAAATGGTGTCTTCGACAAAGTTGAACAACTAAATAATACCTATTCGCATAGAACCTTATAAATTCGGAAAACACTCCCAAGATGGCGCTAGTGAGCCAAAACTTTATTTGCTTATATCTTAGCCCGGTTATGAGATACAAAAATGGTGTCTTCGACAATGTTGAACAACTAAATAATACCTATTCGCATAGAACCTTATAAATTCGGAAAACACTCCCAAGATGGCGCTAGTGAGCCAAAATTTTATTTGCTTATATCTTAGCCCAGTTATGAGATACAAAAATGGTGTCTTCGACAAAGTTGAACAACTAAATAATACCTATTCGCATAGAACCTTATAAATTCGGAAAACACTCCCAAGATGGCGCTAGTGAGCCAAAATTTTATTTGCTTATATCTTAGTTCAGTTATGAGATACAAAAATGGTGTCTTCGATAAAGTTGATCAACTAAATGAGAACTATTCGCCTAAAACCTTATTTGTTCGGAAAACATTCAAAAGATGGCACTAATGGTCGAACATTTTGATTGTTTATATCTCAGTTCAGTGATGAGATACAACATTAGTGTCTTCAACAAATGTGTTCAACTGAATGAGATCTATTCGCCCGAAAACTTATAAGTTCGGAAAACATTCACTGGATTGCGCTAGTAGGCAAATATTGTATTTGCTTGCATCTAAGTTTTGTTATGAAATACAAAATTGTTGTCTTCGACAATGTTGAGCAACTAAATGATACTTAGTCACATAAAACCTTATAACACTCACAAGATGGTTGGTTGGTTGGTTTGACTTTATTAACGAGATTTTTAGCCCTGGGCTAGTTTATCTCGGGACCAACGCCTTTACTTTTCTTCCGAAGGAAGTCGTCACTATAACTTTTTACGTCATAAGTGACTATCTCGGGGATGGGATTCAATCCCAAGTCCTCGGCGTGAGAGGCGAGTGTTCTAACCACTACACCAGGTCCGTCCCCCCACTCACAAGATGGCGCTAGTGGGCAAAGATTTTATTTGCTAATATCTCAGTCAAGTGATTAGATACAAAGTTTATGTAATGGACAATGTTGAACAATTAAATGAATCCTATTCGCGTAAAACCATATTAGTTCGGAAAACACTCACAAGTTGGCGGTAGTGGTCAAATATTTTATTTTTCTATATCAGTCCAGCGATGAGACTGAAAAAAATCGAACTCTCGAAATTGGTATCTTCGACATAAAAGGAGATATTTTCGCAAAAAAAAACATATAAGCTGGGTATTGTATTATGTGCGAAACATCAAGGAAACAACCAATAAGAAATTGGTCAGCCTAGATAAAAACAATGGATACTTACTATCGATCCGAACAACAATCGCTCATTTCGGATGCAATGCTCCTTACGTTTTTAGATGAACCTTGACACCATTTAGATCTTTTGATCTTTTGAAGGGAGTATTGAACGAAGAAAATGACAAATTGACTTATCCATCCATGAACTGAACTCCAAGGGTGAAGGGCGGCTGTTAAATGAGAGCAAAATTGAATAGCCGCCAACCTAAGTCCAGAAGCAGTTTTAAGACTTAAACGTGGAAAAGTAAAAATTATTTTTCGCAAAATTACAGGTAATAAATGCACTTGAAAGATATTGTTTACAAGCAGTTATTTAATACGCGCTACTGCAGTGCGTTGTTGCCAATTTATTCAGAAAATTCTACTTAATTCCCAAAATGAATGTTTTCGAGAAAATTGATTACGCCTTCACCATTGTTTGATCATAGTTTTGTATAATTGTTTACTTTTTAGAATCAGCGACGCGTTGAGGTAGCAGTAAAGAGCCTTCCTTGCTGAACTCACTAAGACCAATAACTGTGACATTTGAGCGGCCACGCTTCAGTATTGTATTCAGGCCAGCTCTAGTGTCAAAAATCTTGGCCGCGTGGATTCGGTTCTATCGGTATATATGTGAATATATGCATCAGTGATGCAGTAACTTCAACGTTATAGCCGAATAATGTTGGCTTCAAGTATTCACATCTGTAAAGCATGTAATAGTTGGAGTCCAATATTTGACTGTCATTGGACTGAAGAACTAACTTTTGATCAGCACTAACGAAATTCTGATATTGCCAAATATATATTTCAATCACTGTCAGATCCGAGTCACATTGTATACTAATAACTTGACCCAGAAAAAAATATTTTGAAAAAAAAAAAATATTTATCAGCTGGCAAGTTTTATATAATCTTTTTGAAGACTATTCTGAAACATCTGTAGGTTTTTTTTCTAAATCAAAATATTTGATGTAAGATTTTATTTTGTTTTTGGTATAAATGGTTTAAGTGTGCATAATTGTACATGTACATGTATGAAAATGTATGTATGTCTGTATCTTTTTTACGTGGTAGAGCAGAAACTGAATCGAAGTCACTAAATGATTTAGTTCTGGCATGAACCTTTCGCATCTGAAATTTTTATTCTTTATGGTGCTATTTCTTTATCAAGGTACGTCCATAAATTACGCCACGCAATGTTTTGCCATATTCATCCTCCTCAATTTTCCTCTGTTTCACACTTTTTGTATGGATTCCAATTTTTATACGGGTAGTCACGTTTCATTGTAACCCCCTCCTTCCTCTTCTGTACGTGACGTAATTTATGAATTACCCCTTACCAGCAGTTTTTTCCAACTTGTTACATTGTAATGGGTCGAACTGCATGAAAATATATTTGATTAATCTCGAAAATAAACTTATAGAACAGCTAGATATGGACGACACACTTTCAAGAATTTTTTTGGATCTCCACCATAGACTTGATTTTTTTTGGTGAATTTAGGTTTAATTTATGGGAATACGACTATGAATAACAAAAACGGAGCTGAATTCCAATTGTGAGATACCTTGGGCGTTAACGGGTTAAAATGGGCCCGGACAGGTTGGCCACTTGTCTGCACCGATTGATAGCCAGGATCTGGGATACAGAACAGCTACCGGAGGAGTGGAAGGAGGGAATAATATATCCAATATACAAAAAGGGTGACAAGTTAGAATGTGAGAACTATCGAGCGATCACCATTCTTAATGCAGCCTATAAAGTGCATTCCCAGATCAATTTCCGCCGTCTATCGCCACTGGCAAGCAGATTTGTGGGAAGCTATCAAGCCGGTTTTGTGGACGGGCGATCGACGACAGACCAAATCTTTATGTAGCGGCAGATCCTCCAAAAGTGTCGCGAATATCAAGTCCCTACGCACCACCTATTCATCGATTTCAAAGCGGCCTATGATACCATCGACCGCGAAGAGCTATGGAAGATTATGGAAGAGAATGGTTTTCCCGGGAAACTGACTAGACTGATCAAAGCAACGATGGATAGTGTACAGTGCTGTGTGAAGATATCGGGTGCATTATCGGACCCGTTTGAAACACGCAAAGGACTTCAGCAAGGCGATGGTCAGGAAAGACCTCCTGTTCAATATTGCACTAGAAGGTGTTATGAAACGGGCGGGCTTCAACATGCGGGGCACGATCTTCAATAAATCCAGCCAGTTCATTTGTTTCGCTGACGACGTGGACATTGTCGGAAGAACGTTCCAGGTGGTTGCTGAACAGTATACCAAGCTGAAACGTGAAGCAGATCGGGTTGGATTGAAGGTAAATACGTCGAAGACGAAATACACTGCGGAACACGTTTTTGTCTCAAGCACCAAAATACCGCTATACACTCAACTAAGGGTTGCTGAATCCATTGCCGTTTTCAAAAACATCATAGCACGTCTAGTTTTTTAGATGTTAGCTGTTGAAAATGCGAAAATTGCCTATTTTAGCCAACTTGCCTGCAAGTTTGCCAGCTTGTAAGGCATTTTATTTGCTTAATTTGTCACAGAATTCAAACTTTATGTGCATAACAATACTTATCAACAAAGTTTACAATACTTTTGTAGCGGAAAAAATATTTTTTGGTGGTTTAAAAAAGTGTTGTATTTTCCCATATAAGAGAAACCAAGTATTTTGTATGGAGACAGCAAGCATGTTGAAAAAAAGGGTTTAATCAAAATTTAATCGGGCAATTTCAACCAAATTACATCTAGAATGAAAATTTGAGTCCTTATATGCATGCTTGGGGGATTAAATCACAAAAAAGTTTGATAAAATACCTTAAATTTTATGTGAACATCAATAAAATCAGTGTTTAATGCAACTTTGGCGACCTGTAGCTAAAAATTGTGACGTGCTGGACCATTTCTGAGAATGGCATCAGATTCAGCAGCCCCAAATCTACTAGAGACACATAATTTGTTCCTTGAGACACGCAAACATGTAATTTTTGTCACGCTGTGATATCTGCTGGCTGGAGGAACCGAGCGCGATAGAGCTCGCATAGGCAGACGCGTGACGATCGACGGGGATGAGTTTGAGGTGGTGGACGAATTTGTCTACCTCGGATCATTGATAACGTCGAATAACAACTGCAGCAGAGACAAGACGCTAATAAGACCGGTAGTCCTCTACGGGCATAGGACGTGGACAATGCTCGAAGAGGACCTGCAAGCGCTAGGAGTTTTTGAACGACGTGTGCTTAGGACGATCTTCGGCGGAGTATGTGAGAACGGCGTATGAAGGAGAAGAATGAACTACGAGCTTGCGCAACTCTACGGTGAACCCAGTATCATGAAAGTCGCCAAAGCTGGAAGGGTACGATGGGCGGGACATGTTGTGAGAATGCCGAACAACAATCCCACAAAAATGGTGTTCAACTCAAATCCGGCCGATACAAGACGAAGGGGAGCGCAACGAGCTAGGTGGTTTGACCAAGTGGAGCAGGATCTTGGAAGTGTGGGGCGATCGAGGAATTGGAGGTTAGCAGCCATGGACCGAGTTAGTTGGCGTAACACTGTGGCGCAGGTCATGTCTTGAAGGACGTAGAGCAAGCAAAAGTAAAGTAAGTAATGTTAAAGAGCCTGTGAAGAAATTGCTACAGGGATCTCGAAATTAAATACCTGTCAATTTTCTTGAAGTACCGTTCTTGGTATTGACACACAGAAAAAAATATTTAATTTTCAATGTGATGTAAGCTGAAGTGTAATGTAAAAATAAATCTAATTCGTGTGTTGTTACAGCATCATGTAAATTTAAATTAATATACATTCAATTCTCAACTAAAAATGGTTGAATACTACATGATCGTGTAAATTTAAAGTGAATTCGATTGAAAAATAATGGATTGGTCGATGAAATTTAGGTTTATTTTGATGCTCCAAATATGTGCATGAAAATAAACTTAAATTTACAACATATTTTGAGCTGTTAATCCTCTGAAGAATTTTAATTTATTCTGCAGAATGCAATCCTTAGTACCTTTTGAAACTTTTTAAGTAGAATGAGTTATACTTACTATAATAACGACAAATCTCCAATCATAAAAATGTACGAACCTGTAAAAGAAAGAAAAAATAAAGTTAAATTAGCGTTTTTTTGTAATAATATTATTGCAAAATACATGTGTATTTAACTGTTTGTTAAAGACTATATTAACAGATTATACAACAGTTAAGTGGAATTTGAACCTTTAATTCTTAGCATAGCACACGACGGTCGAAGTCCAATTAAATACTCAATATTTCAGGGTTTGATTTTAGTTCTTCCTGAATTTTTCACATTGTTCACAGCACATCAGATACAAATTATTGTCTAGTAGTGCACCTTCATAAGCTTTCTGTAAAATTTGAATACGAAAGGCTATCTGTACACGGTGTTAAATATTTGGCTGTAATCTGACAGCAGTCTAAGGCTTAGACTCTAAGCAGTCTTGACACCGTTAACACATGTTTTCAGATTAACTGGTTCACTTGAGTCTACAGCTCAAATCTCACATGTGAATACAAATCGAATAATAATAATAGAGAAATAATCGTCACAAGAGAATTTGAAAATATTATTCAACAGTATCAAATAGATGTTGTATTGGTTCATAATAAAATTCTCTTTTCACCAATTTTCTCAACTGAGAAATCCTCGTCACCAGCAGAACCATTATTCAGAATGGCTGATCTGCGTATTCGTATTTGCAAATCGCTTTGCTAGCAGTCATTCACCTATCCTCCCAAGAAGAAAAAATCAAACGCATTTCGCCCAAGTGGCAGTCGTTTTTATTCATTGTTGGCTCGTTTAGTCCACAAATTGAAAGACGTACATTCTCGTTGGTCGTCGTGGTTGGAGGCTATTATTGGCTGCGAGCGTCTTCATCGTTGTGGTCCGCTAGCAGCAATGGCAATATCTCCGCCGCCAACACCACCACCAACATCATAGCTTCGTAAGCACTCCAGCGGCGATAGATCGTGAAGATGAGATTTCAAAGCCAATCCACCTTCCATCATAAACGTGCCAATACCTGACTGGAACTGGACCTGGAAGATGTGGTAGTCGTTGGTGAGAGCGGGGAAACGAGCCACCCATCTACGATTTTTACAACGGATCATCTCTTTCACTCTCACCCCACGGTCAACAGTAGGCCAAAACTGAAAAGAAACAGCAAAAAATTCTAGTATGAAGAAAAAAAATCCATTTTTTTGCAATCTACTACAGATGATACGTAGGCTTCGTCCTTTGGCGGAGAGGCCTGTGTAATCCGCAAACAAAGATTTTTGACAACCCTGAGGTAACTCAGATAAGTCAGATATGACAATATTGAATAATATTGGTCCTTCCTTAGCCGAGTGGTTAGAGTCCGCGGCTACAAAGCAAAGCCATGATGAAGGTGTCTGGGTTCGATTCCCGATCGGTCCAGAATCTTTTCATAATGGAAATTTCATTGACTTCCCTGTGCATAGAGTATCATTGTACCTGTTCGGAAAATTTATCTAAAGTATCGAATTAATTGGTTCAACTAATAATGAATCAATTAGCCCTTTTACCAATTCTTTTAGTCCGTTTTTCCCACTGTGCATCCCTTTCTACCGCCCTTATCGCTGAGGTAGCAATCATCTTCGGAAATGGATGGAAATGGATCACGTATATTCGAAACAGGGCACTTATTGCAGTCAGCAGTGGAAGAAGTCTTCATCTAGTTCGTCTTCCACCAATAGGCAAAAGGGAAAAAACCGTACCATCTCGCGTTTACATCCTCGGGACTCGTCTCTCGGGCGGCCCACGGGATGGACCAATTTCTAAAATGTAAAATGCCCGGGATGATACAATGTTTCCCAATCGGGGTTTCGTTCATTTCTGGACGGTTCAAGGGTTTGCTATTTTCCGATCCCGCCATCGCGCCACTTGAAGGAATCCTCTCAGCCAATATTGTTAGTTTTTCTAGGTACTTCGCTCCCAGTGAAGTTGTATCGATTTGGACGTCATCTCGCATCGAAGTGGGAGCTTTCCAAGAGGCACGGTGTTGTGCAGCAAGTTGATTTCCTTGAACTTTCAGTCTGTGCTAAAAAAAGATACGTTGTCTGTGCCTTGGGGTCATGTTGACCTCATATTCAAATCATTATAACTTTACTTAATCTCTCTGGATTTTTTGTGTTTTGGTAAGAAAATTTAATAAGGTTTTTCTAAAAAATATAATCAAAATAAAAACTGGAATAGTTAATTGAGAGCTTATTGTGGAAAGAGGGTGAAGAAGTGAAATTTAGAAAATTTGGACGCTTTTAAATTAGCTTATTGGGGTATGAGTGCTCAATGTTTCAAAGTTTCGTTATTTTTTGATCTTTTCCCATAAAACCCCTTTCACGCCGCACAATTCGCCTCTAGAATTTTCTCATATTTCCATGAAAAGTAAACTAATTTTCCCTTTTAAAATACTATTCAATATGATCGCAAAGCATAGGCAACGCACTTCTTTCAAGAAAAAAAAAACTATAGAAATGTATTTTTTAAGATATTTGAAGAAAAATTGTATGTAAAAATAATAACCCACGTGAGAAAAAATCCATAAATCGGTCCACAATCGATTACAGCTCTTCAGGAGTCATATTGACCCCAGAACACAGATAAAGGGATTGTTGCAGCCGGTTAGCACAGGCTATGATCGGGTATGATTGGGTACTCAAGGGGTTCCTCTGTCGGGAAGAAAGGCAAAGTAATTGAAAATAAGAACGATCGGTACGCGGATTGAGGGCAAAAAATGTTTCTCTTCTTAGCTGGCAAACAAAGGTCGACTCTTTACTTGCGCCCTGGACATGCCGAACGTCTCGTCCCTTGCACATGATGCTGTATACGGGGGAAATTGGAAAGGAAATTCTCAAATTGCGAATCAATTCATATAGCTAGCGGAACTGTTACCCAGTGACGTCACTTTTATGGAACCTTTAATGGGGGTAATGTTTTGGCAGTCAATAATTTTTTTTATCTCTTAAATTTTACCGTTTCAGACATACATTTTTAAGTATCAACTGTCTTATGTGCTACTAAGCGCACAATAGACCGATCACAAATCTATAAGGTCACGAAATCGTTATTATAACCATGAACTGGCTGGCTACTATTACTTTCTGAAAATCTCATCTCATTTCGTTCATATTATAGGCTATGGACAATTTAACGATCAATTAACACACGAACCATCCAGTGTTGTAAGCTAACACGGAAGTCGACACGTGCTTTCATTGACATTCGACAGCATTTGTTTTTAGCATTCACAACACAAGCGGTTAAATGAATGTACAAAATAAATTTTCAAAAAAATATTTTTGAGAAGATTATTTTATAAGCTTTAATAGCTGAAATTTTTGAAATGTATTTTTTTCGTTTTTGAGTTATGGCCAATTTTATGGAAAATGACCATATAAGCCTTTTCTTTTAAAACCCATATTAAAAAAAACAAAGATTTTTTATCAAAGCAATTGCAAATTTTCTGAAACATCTGAAAAAAAGATATGGGATTGGTTTTAATGAAGTATAAGTCAGAATGGATGATATTTTCCATGAAAAATTACTGTTTCTGCCTCAATTTTTCATTACACTGAAACGGGATTCTTTCTTTTCTATGGAACAAATAAGATTATCGTTTTATTTTTAATTTCATTTATTTAATTATTCAGTATATAACTTACATTTTCATCTTAATACTATCTATTTTTTCAACCGGGAAGATTGTCTTTGGTTGCTAACACCAGAAGATTTTCGTTTCTTTGTATTATTAAGAACAAAGCATGCTGTATTTTCTTGGTTTTCATGAGCATCTGAGAATTCACTAGCAAAAATGCTTCGTCTTCTGGTATAAATGAATGATAATTTTTGTTCCAGGAATTGGAACAAGGTTAGAAAATCTTTCCTGAAGAAATTTTTCAGCCTCTGAATAGTCATTTTCAGTTGCATAAATAAATTCCCAATCTTTTTCAAATTGGTCTTTCACCTTTTGCGACACAGCCATGTCGAAAAATTGTTTAGCGTTATTAATTTCTGCTGACTTTCTAATACTAGCATCTCTAGCCATTCGCTTAATGTCAAATTTCAAAAATGTATGCAACCATGAAAATGATTTTAAAATTAAAGCAGAATGGCACTTTTTCCCAACCTCACATGGAAAAGGTCCTTGTGATGGTATCGGTTGCAACATTAGGCGAATGTTCTGTGTAACTTCTTTTAAGCGAGTTTGTTTTGTTTTCTTCCTTTTAATAACATCATTTTTCAATTGCACGATGAAATGAATTTGGCCGAAAATAATGTTTACGTGCTTTTCACTGAACAGATGACAGCTCAAGAACAACAAAGCAGCTGGAAAGGCTGGTATTGGAGCAGAACTTATTAAAATGGGCCCGAATAGGTTGGCCACTTGTCTGCACCAATTGATAGCCAGGATCTGGGATACAGAACAGCTACCGGAGGAGTGGAAGGAGGGAATAATATACCCAATATACAAAAAGGGTGACAAGTTAGAATGTGAGAACTATCGAGCGATCACCATTCTTAATGCAGCCTATAAAGTGCTTTCCCAGATCATCTTCCGCCGTCTTTCGCAACTGGCAAGCAGATTTGTGGGAAGTTATCAAGCCGGTTTTGTGTATGGGCGATCGACGACAGACCAAATCTTTATGTTGCGGCAGATCCTCCAAAAGAGTCGCGAATATCAAGTCCCTACGCACCACCTATTCATCGATTTCAAAGCGGCCTATGATACCATCGACCGCGAAGAGCTATGGAAGATTATGGAAGAGAATGGTTTTCCCGGGAAACTGACTAGACTGATCAAAGCAGCGATGGATAGCGTACAGTGCTGTGTGAAGATATCGGGTGCATTATCGGACCCGTTTGAAACACGCAAAGGACTTCGACAAGGCGATGGTCTTTCCTGCCTTCTGTTCAATATTGCGCTAGAAGGTGTTATGAAACGGGCGGGCTTCAACATGCGCGGCACGATCTTCAATAAATCCAGCCAGTTCATTTGTTTCGCTGACGACGTGGACATTGTCGGAAGAACGTTCCAGGTGGTTGCTGAACAGTATACCAAGCTGAAACGTGAAGCAGATCGGGTTGGATTGAAGGTAAATACGTCGAAGACGAAATATCTGCTGGCTGGAGGAACCGAGCGCGATAGAGCTCGCAAAGGCAGACGCGTGACGATCGACGGGGATGAGTTCGAGGTGGTGGACGAATTTGTCTACCTCGGATCATTGATAACGTCGGATAACAACTGCAGCAGAGAAATTCGAAGACGTATCATTGCCGGAAGTCGTGCTTACTATGGACACCACAAGACCTTGCGGTCTGGTAAACTTCACTTCCGTACTAAGTGTACCATGTACAAGACGCTAATAAGACCGGTAGTCCTCTACGGGCATGAGACGTGGACAATGCTCGAAGAGGACCTGCAAGCGCTAGGAGTTTTTGAACGACGTGTGCTTAGGACGATCTTCGGCGGAGTATGTGAGAACGGCGTATGGAGGAGAAGAATGAACCGGGAGCTTGCGCAACTCTACGGTGAACCCAGTATCACGAAAGTCGCCAAAGCTGGAGGGGTATGATGGGCGGGACACGTTGTGAGAATGCCGGACAACAATCCCGCAAAAATGGTGTTCAGCTCAAATCCGGCCGGTACAAGACGAAGGGTAGCGCAACGAGCTGGGTGGTTTGACCAAGTGGAGCAGGATCTTGGAAGTGTGGGGCGATCGAGGAATTGGAGGTTAGCAGCCATGGACCGAGTTAGTTGGCGTAACATTGTGGCGCAGGTCATGTATTGAAGGACGTAGAGCCAGCAAAAGTAAAGTTAGTATGACAGTAGTGTTACTTGAAGAGCGTGTCAACGGCAAATTCACTCTACACCACGTTTGTTTGCAAACAATCGATGTACTGTTATATCATACAGTCGCCTCTCCACATCTCGATATCGAAGGGACCATCGAGATAGGGAGAGATAGAGACAAAGAACAAATTTTTGATGAATAATAGATTGAAAAACACTCCGTTGTCAAGAAAGTAATACACAAACAGACGTCATTTTGCGGTCCTAACTTGTTTTAAAACCCCAAAACTTTGGTCAAGTAACCTTCGATATTGGTTATATCGACATACGGAGAGAAAATTGAGAACGAAAAATCATCAGAAACACATCGAGATATGGAGATATCGAGATATGGAGAGTGAAAATGTATGCAGACTTATGAAATCATCGACATAGGGAGAGATATCGAGTAGTAGAACATCGAGATGTGGAGAGTCGACTGTATTTACTGTGCTGTTGGGAAATTCGATGGAGTGCTACACCTAAAAAACGAAAACGATATTAGGCACAAAAATTCGGTAAAATTTATATCATTCACATACTAGTTGTACACTATGCCATCACCATATTGAAGACATTGCCAAATTCTGATATATATTCCATGTTTCATTGCGTTAAAAACTTAAAGTTCGAGATATTTTTCATTGTTACACAGCCCTGTCGTCCTGCTTAGTCGCGCTTAGTCGACGACTAAGAAGCTTTCCTCAGATTTTTTCTTAACGCCCTGAAGCAATTTGATTTTGATTCATGTAGATCAGATGCAACTAAACAGCCTGTAGGTCATCAATCGAAACTATCGACCTGAATGTATGCCCTAACATAATTTAACCTTGTCTCACATAGATCAGCTGCATCTAAACGCCCTGTAGGACATTATTTAATAATTCCAAGCTGTATAAACGCCTTTTGGTAGTTTGACCTTGTACTATTTGAGTAGGTCCTATGCATTTTAACGCCCTGTAGGTAATCAATAACAAATTTCAAGCTATATCAACGCCCTGGAGTAACTTGACCTCATTCCATGTAGATCAGGTACATCTTACCGTCACATCTATCTACCTTAAATACTAACACCAGATAAGTACCTACACAATCAAACTACCTAGGAAAAAAATCGATAGGAGTATACCTGTCATGTCTTGGTCAAAAATTGAAAAGGGGATAATAATTATACAAATCCCTAACTATCTACACTCCCGTGCATAAGTTTGGGTTCACCCCCTAAAAACATGCAAAAGTGTTCACTCCATATCTCTGTGATTACACGTCCAATTGTAACTCTCTAAGCCGCATACGAAAGACAAAGAGTTATTCTGACTTCGTATGTATTTTTCCAAAAACATTCTTTGAACTTTGTATACTAAATTTTTACTTAAAGTTATGACATTTTTCAAAAAACACACTGTAAAAACAAACCTAATTTCCTCAGCATTGGATCGACCAAAATTTTAAAACAAGGTTTCATTAAAATCGTAATCTTATATTCTTTGAGGTAACCTTACGAAATTTTGGCGGAAAAATCTGAAAAGTATTCAAAATCCGAGCGCTATCAACGCCCTGTCGTATTTTAATTTTATTTCATGAAGCTCAGATGCATCTTAACGCCCTATACGACATCAAACGATCAACGTGTATCAACGCCCTGAAGGAATTTTAATTTATCCCATATCTGGAGAGTCTTTACGTACGTAGAAAATCTATCGAAATTTCCGAGCTGTATCAACGCCCTGTTGTATTTTGACTTCACATTATTCCGCTTCAGTCTTGTAATCTTTTCATGAGGAATATTTTCTGACTGTACCAATGGGCATTGCATGCTGGTCCATTGTTCTAGTGTGGTGCTTTCTTCAAAAGGCAAAATGCCCATTGGAAGCATTAAAACGTGAAGTGTCTTTTAGAAGCTGTATCAACGCTCTGGTGTAATTTCATCGTATTTCTATAGCTGAATCTTAACGCCCATCATTCAATCAAGCTATACCAACACCATGGAGTAGTTTTACTTTGTTCCACATAGATCTTTGCGAGATGTAAGCTGCCCATAAAAGCATAACTGTCCCATATGGATTTTTCTACCAACACCTTTTTTCGTCGCAACATCCATGTTTTAGTATAAACTTTAATGTGCATTTAAAAATTAACACAGTTTGTTTGAACATGTTATGGAAAAGTATGAAGCTGGTGCAGTCCCATATTGAAAAATAAAGGCATAACAGTCTCTATATGAACTTTCAACCCAAATAACAACTGCAAAACGTGAGTTGTGTTCATGTTTATATTTGATAAATGAAATGAGTTATCTGTGCGGTGATGCCAAACGAATATAGCATACAGTAATGTACTAACTAGAAAATTATAAATTAGGCTATTTTCTCAATGCCTACTAATTCCATATGGGACAGTTATGCTTTTATGGGCAGTAAGTGTGTGTGTAATTTGACTTTATCCTTTGTAGATCAGGTGCATCTTAACGCTCTATTTGACATCAATAGCAAATTCTAAGCGGTATCTACGCCCTGGAGTAATTTGACATTATCCTGTAGATCAGCTGCATTTTAAAGCTGTATGATATCAATCGAAATTATCGAGTTGTATTCACTTCATGCAGTAATTTGATCTTGTTTCATGCATTCATCTTATTAATGCCTTGTAGAACATTGATTGAAAGATTTATGAACGCGCTTGATCTTAGTCCACATGTAACAGGTACATCTTAATGTTCTGTTAGACATAAATCGAAATTTTTAAGCTGTATAAACACTCTGGAGCATCTTAACGCCCTGTAGAAGTCAATTGAAATTGTCATCAATAAATTCTGAAATTTTAGTATTTCTCTGTTACATACCTTGACAACCACATTGCACGCATGACGAAATTACCTTTTGCGTTATGCCATGCTTATATATGTGAAGATTCCGTATAAGATGTCGTCAAAAGACCTTATAGGTAAAAAAATGAAGGCGATATATGTACATATTTTATATGATGAAAAATGGCAGGCAATGCGAGTGTTTTGATATTATAACGAAATAATCTGTAATCTTATGTGACTTCATTTACGATAACAAAGTTGATTTGACAGCTGCTACGGATTGATTCCACTTATTCATAACGTGTATACGGAAAGAAACAAGTGCATGGATGAACTCAGATATGAGCGTTTTGTGCGAGGAATCTCGTCAATCAAACGATTTCATTCATCGTGCTGTGCGGGTGTGATGTAATTCGTACAAGTTAACGACCTTTTACATAAATTCTTATGCGATCTCTGGCTAGCTGGGCAAATTACCTTTTCCATGTGGAAAGCAATATTATGTTGAAATTGTTACGTTAACCTAGCATGAGTGAAACAATATTAATCGAATTATCTCAAGCAACTCTTGAAATTCGATGAGATATATGAAAGTATGAAACTGAAACAAACTTAAAAATGTAATAAACATAGTAAACAATTTACATATTTAAAGTTAAATATCTCAAAATTAAGTAGATGTCGGGGTACTGACAATATATTCAAAGGACAGTCAGTTAATGCCCTTATTCAATTTAAGCCAATATTTTTTTATGCAATAGTGACGAAAGTTCATTCTTAAGCAGTTAATCAAATTGTTATCAAAACAGACAAAAACCAACAACTAAGCAAGCTCGCTCACAAATGTTTGTCGCAAAATTTGCGGATAGGGATACAATCAAAAGCGAAATTGTCATGATAGGACAGGACACAACATTGTTGAAAACTTTACAACTCGCGGTTAATCTCTTAACACAAAACCCAATTTATTTTATGGATGTTGTCCTATAACGTGTCAATGTTTAGCAACACGGAGAACGTCCTCGAAAATTCCAATGTGAACTTTAGAAAATCGCTGCGCTCGTGGTGATCGATAATTGTCATATTCTGTTCAAGTGGTGATAAACTGATGTTGCGGAATAAAATTGTTACAACAAGAATAGGACATCACAATGTCTTTGTTGCTGCGTGTTGGGTGACAATTGCTCTACTGTTCTCAAACATGCATGTTTTTTTTTTATTTGATGAAATGAGTTCGAATACCACCTGTAAAAAGTTGTTAACGGCCCCACTGGGACAGAGCTGGCTACACTTCCACGGTTATCTCAGTTAATAAGTGCTTTCTTTGCCTTAGGGGCCGTCCATTAATTACGTAAGGGTTTATAGGGGGAGGGGGGGTTCGAGATTTCTTACGCGCCAAACAAATTATTTTTAATTTTCATACAAAAAATCTTACCATGGGGGGAGGGGGGTCCAAAAACTGCCAAAATTGTCTTACGTAATTAATGGACCGCCCCTTAGTTGCTTTCTTCGCCTTTTCGCATTCGTATATTGTGTGGCAGGTACGATGATACTTTGTGCCCAGGGAAGTCAAGGACATTTCCATTACGAAAAGAGCCAGGACCGACCGGGATTCGTACCCAGATACCTTCGGCATAGCTTTGCATTGTAGCCGCGGACTCTAACCACTCGGCTAAGGTTAAGCGGTATATTTGGCTGAAGTTCGAAAACCTCTCCCATAAAATGTTCAAATTTTCTAGCTGTCCTGCTTTAAGAAACCTCAAAACTCGTTCGTGAAAAAAAGTTCCCAATTCATTTTTTTTTTTCAATATAATCATATATTTCTCCAAGTTTGCATTAATTTACGTTCAAACATAATCAAATATTCTAAAAATCAAGTCTCAAGAAATTATTAAATGTTTTCCAATGTGTTTTACTTTGTAACTTGTCTTTGCACTCTACTTTAAAAAAAAATTGTTTCTGTTATGGTTCAGTAATTCTCGTTGAAACCCAGCCACCATCCGCACAAATTGCTAGAATTCCATTTTTTTGTAGTCTACTAGAATATACCAAAAATAGAAGAGATGGGTTTTGGTTAACTCAAATTGGTAGAACCCTCGTACGCTAGCTAGCTAGCTAAACAGTTTGCAGGAAAGCTAATTTTTCCATAATTCGAAGGCATTTATTTGAGTATCCTTCTTTTCAGATATCCACTGAAACAAAGCAAAGGGGCATCCTAGCCAGAAAGAGCAGCTTCAAAAACTTAGTTAGTAGGTAATAAAGATGAAGGATTTTCATAATCAATGCAAACACCATATTGTGTACAACAAAATAATAAGTATTCAATCGTTGGATCTTTCCTCGAGTCGACTTTAACATGGAATTATCATTTTGGGAAAAAAATCAGGTGGCCAACTTGAATGTTGACGCCATCTTGCTTCAAGCAAAAGTATGACTTTTTTTGTATTATGATGGCACTCAATAGGTTGACTTGAAATAGAAATCTTATTGAAACAAGTAGGGTGGCGGTGAATCTATGACAAAAGGTTGAAAAGACAGAAGGTCGAAAGACAAAAGGTCGGTACCAATGGTTGTAACTATATCATTTATTTATACTGTGGAATAAAACATATATTTTCGCTAAAATCCACATGTGATATTTTTTTCGCGGATAGATCGCCTCTAATCTCGATCACATATAATTTTTGCTTTCTATCTGAGCAAAATGTGATATAAATAATCAGATTTTCGCAAAAATGTAACTCCCTTGCATCAGTAGTTGCCATCGAGTTCCAGTAGTGGATCAATCAATGGAAGCAGTTAAAAAAAAAAATGTATATAAAAATGGAGAAAAATCATAGGTACGAATTTCATACTTCATTCGCGAGATTTCAGTTGCTGCTACGAGAGAAAGTAACTGGAAACGTATTTAAGCGATTTCATGCACAATATAGTAGTTTACGCAACTAGCTTCAGATGTATTCCAGCATCTGAGCACGAGTCGTACATTTATCAAACGAAGCTTGCCGAGTTGGTTGATTACGACGAGTGTTGCAAAAAAAAGAGTTCTGAAACAAGTTGTGTACAACATTTTTTTTGCAATTTTGTAGAAAACCACTTGAGGATATCAGAAACCATATAAGCTCGCATTAACCATTATTTTACAATTATAGAGAATTGTCTCCCGAACTTCCGAATCAGTGCTTGCCCTGCTCTTAGTTCAATTCACAACGCGTTGTAGTTCCATGTTATTTATTGAACTTCTATCCTGGGGTATAATCAGATAATGTATACTAAATTCTTTTCATTGTGAAACTAAAATCTTTCTTCTGAATTTAAGTACCTTTTATATAAAATTGTCTTCTTTATAAGACATACATCTGTTTGTACGAATTGTGGGAAATTTACGGACCCATTTTTTTAAATAAACAATATTTAAGCCCATGTATTTGGTCTCTTCGTTCCGCATTTTAGTTGAAATAGAACAGCGAGTTTGGAATACATATTGAAGTATTTGTGATATTTTTTTATAAGTGAGATACCCTTATTAACGCCTGTGAGTTGAAGCACCCTCTGGGCTATAGCAGCGCCCCCTCAAAAGGAGACGACTAAGAAGCTCAAATTTTACGACGACAGGGCTGTTGTTACATTTTAAAATTAAAATACATGAGGACGGACCTGGAGTAGTGGTTAAAACACACGCCCCTCAAGCCGAGGGCCTGGGATTGACTCCCATCTCCAAGATAGTAACTCAAAACGTCAAAGTTGTAGTAACGACTTCTTTCGTAATTCAAGTTAAGCAGTTCGTCCCCAGATGAACTAGCCCAGAGCCATAAATCTCATTAATAAAGATACAAAAAAACTAAAAGACATGAATAAGTTCATGAAAACCCAATTTAGTACTTTACATTCCATTAGAGTACTGTACAAGTCGAGTTTAGTATACGACACTGAAAATCACCTTAGGGATGGTACACAAATTATGTCACGCTACATTTCGACTTTTTCGACCCCCTCTCCCCTCTTTGTCGCGTTTTTTGAATGAGTCCTTCGAAAATTTTGTAAGGCTTGTCACGCTTGACCCCCTCTTGGAGCGTGACGTAATTTGTGCTTGACCCCTTGTGCCCTTTTGAAATGTTTGTCCAGAATTATCGTCCTATTTTATTCTATAAATACGTCAACTCGCCATAACACGGTATTGATGAGACCAAAAACCAACTTTTGCCATAGTTCTCTAAGGGTCGATTTTTTCACCGTCGCTTAGGCTTTAAATCTAGTTTAACTATATGGGTAAGTGTGGTTTACGGCTTAAGCCATGGTGAAGAAATCGGCCCTAACTCGATATCGAGCTACGAAATATCGTGTAAAGGAAAGTTGACTGTATGTTTATTTAGATATTAGATAAATGCACTGGCAGAACAAATCAAAATCCCAGCAATCACCCTAAATTATTAAAGCTGTTCAACCGTTCAGAATATGATGATTGCAAAAATATAGTTCATTGGCTTAACTGGGATGCTTCTGCAAATATCTAAGCCTAAACAGAATGTGTGTTAGAAAAAATACTGTGCACGAACATTGACTCTCTTAATCAAAACTATTCAAGTAATCGCTGTCTAAGAGTACTTAGGCTTACCAAATGGTATCCTTTGGAAGGATATGTGCCCCTTTTCGATCATATGTCTTCCGGTTTTCCTTTGAACGGAAATTGCTCTTCTTTTATAAAGTGAAAAAATATTATATATGACATAAATGTAAATTGAAATGTCATAACTTTTTTAGATTAACTTTATTGAAGGTACACGATATCAGATTTAGGGTCAGACCTTTTATGTATCTTTTTTATGAAATCATATTTGTTTTTTTTTTTTCAATAACAAGTAAAACTTTTGGGATGTTTCAGCTTTTTATTTGTTTTTTATGTTTAATTGGTCGGTGTTAAATCAGAGGGGACCAAGCACAAAATTTGAGAAAATTGGATTATTCTTTCATTAGATGCGAAATTACCTTACCTCTATTTCACTTTGATCAGATTTGATAAATGCTGTAAACTGCGAGAGATATGCTACAAACTTACTTTGGGTGATCAATAAAAATCGATAAAAGTATGCAGCTAGTCCACTCAAGTTACACCTCTTCTTGGTGAGAATCGAACTCACGGCTCCCTGTTTACTAGATAGGTCGCGTTACCCCTACGCCACGGAGGACTCATGGACGCAGAAGTTAACCTGAATTCCATTTCAGCTCAATAATCACATGGTCCTTTTTCGCAAGTGCCCATCCAAACACCACACTTTCTATTTATATCCAATGCCTAGCCCGAGAGCGCATTATTTTTTAGGTATTGAAATACCACACCACTCTCTCCAACGACGTGCTGGCTGAGATTTCTATTGTGTGGGTTTCCAATGGGTCACGATGTTCTCAAACGAACGGTTACGGAACATGAGTCCGATGCTCGATAAATACTTGTTTTTAATTAATTATGAATCGTGGTTTACGGCTAATCAGCCGAGTGGAAGTTTGACAACTACCGAAAAACTCAACATAACAGATTTCGCAATTGTATTAAATGTCGCTGAAGAAACACTTACGCTGGTCAGACAGTTCTACGAAAGCATTAAGATAAGCCGCGCATGTCCCGGCAAACGGGACTACATAATTAAATCTGATGAAGATGGTAAAGTTTACGTAAAACGTAGACTAGTTCTTTGTAATTTACAAGCGACATACGCCATATTAAAAAAAAATATATATATCAAAAACTAAAATATATACAGCACTTTGGCAGTAAACGTAAAATTTTCTGAACTTTCAAGAAAAAATGAGAACAGAAATAGCCCTTTTGGTCCCAAGGCCTCCAAAACATCAAAAAAAAACGGAAATTTATGATTTGGTTTTCATGTTAAAAAAAAAACAATTTATGTGAAATTAAATATTATTCTTGAAAAATCAAAATCTTTAGCTTTAATTTTATCCGAGATTGAATAGAAAATTGGTCAAGCGGTTCAAAAGTTATGATTTTTTTAAATAAAAATTTTGCAAAGTCGTGATTATTCTGGTCAGCCTGTTTCGGAAATGGTCACCCTAATTAAAAAAAATCCCAAAACATGTGTATCCTTCTTTCGGATAAGGAACAAAATAGCAAATTTTTACGGTATTCAGTGACCCACTAGATCGGTTTTTCATGGAATGGTTGAATAAACATATTTGGAGCCCGATCAATCCCGCATTTTCCAAACAAATGCACTTCAAATTAACACGATCATGTAGCATTCAAGCATCTTCAGTAGAAAATTAAACGTGATGTCTGAAAAACAGATGACCTTGGTTTATTTTTACTATTTGCCGCCGTTTACATTACATTTAAATTTAAATGTTTTTATCTGTATCCTGTGACTAAAAGTTCTCCTTCGCCCCCCGATGAAGTTCCCGAACGACACCCATGTCTTCCGATGGATAGTTGGAATCTCAAATGATCAGATGCTCCACAATGCGTCCGTTCTCGTCTTGATTTCCGCCCCATTCGCCAATAGTAGGATACAATCATCGTCGGTTTATTCTTGTTATTAATTTGTTTGCATATTGACACATAATAGAGTTGATTTTGTCGTCGAGATTCGATTACGAAAATGTGTTTTTTGCTTCTCACAAGATATCCCTACTTCAATCTCCTGCTGGCAAGATTCTCGGAAGAACGTGGGCTGTTGTCGAGCAAGTTTTATTCTTTGAAAAAATCGAAAGCCTCCGAAGAAAGTGCTCCCCTGAGTTCGTGCCTCGGAGCCCGTTTTTCCTCCGCCTAACGATTGTGCCCCTAAGGCTCAGTTTGGTTTGGTAAGCGCTCTTCCTCTCCATATATTTATTCAAGCCAAATAAATCAACCAAAAATGAATAGCCACATTTTGCTTAGCCGATCGTTCCCCAGTGTTGATCCCCGGGGACAAATCGAGCAGTGGAAAATTCGGACTCTATGCGGTGCCGGTCGTTGATAGGAAACCGCACGTTCCGTTGTGTGTGAAAATGTTTCAAACCAAACCAACCGCAGCATCACCGAATGGCTTCAGCCAATGACGAAACAACCGCAGCACTGTAGGCCCCAAATTAGAATTTTTCAACAAAGCTCCGAAAAACTTTCTTCATGATATGAATTACATGAGATGAATTTGTCATTACTGAGAACATGTGATGGCGATTTTATTTGAATGATTGCGAATTTCGATGAAAAATACCATAATAATTTTACTCTCACTAAATTCAAAATCCTCACAATAATTCAAAATGCTTTTTAGTGATTCCATTGTATTACTTTAAGGTTGACTTGTATTCAGAAAGAGAGTTCCTAGAATTTTGTTGCACAATTTTGCCTTCTGGCCCATAGTGCTCAGCAACAGGAACGCACACACATCCCATCGCATTGCATTGGCTTAGGGAGGTGGTTTAAAGTTTGGCCAGTATCGTAAACTGCCAAACCGGGATCAATAATGCGCCGATGCCTCCTGTCCGGGTATGTGTTTGTGTTGGGTCAGGATTGTCTGAATGAAGGGCTGCGGTGGCACTGTGCCACAATGGACTGACAACCGCTGCTGGTCCGCTCACAATCGGTTGAAAACGATTTTATTTATTCACGTCCGGGGACATTCCTTTCGGGAATGATTTATTGTGCTGATGGTTGAAGTTTGAAGCTGGAAGAAGCCGGAAAGTTTGCTAAGGATAGCTACTGATGGCGAAGTTTTAATTTTATTAAACAATTTTGAAACCGCACAGTCCTTATTGTTTATTTTATAAAGTGGACACTTTATTTATGCTATATCTTTTTTATTTATTGGTAAACTCGTAATAGGGTTTCTGTGCATCGTTCAACTATTATTCTTCAATGCTATTAAAATATAAGATCTTAGAAAATGCTTTTGGTTGAAGAGCTAAATAGTTTTTCCAAAAACTCCTTAGAAAGGTTGTTCTTTAAAGTTTAGCATTATTTTTCGCAAAACAAAATCCTAATTTTTATGAAAAAATTGTATGTTTGTATCCTTTATCATTCTACTAAAGGTATAGCTTAAAAAAAAATCAATTTTATTTCATCATTCTCTGACATTAGGTAGCTTTAGTTATTTACCCATTTAGGGCTAAATTGGCTGATAATATATCCTTTCACTCCCAGCAAAAGAGAAGAGTAAAAAACGCTTTTAAAACTAGTTTGGTTTACAAAGGAAACTGTATTTGTACAAATGAGAGCTAAATCGTGCGTTTAAGCCACAGTCCTAAGTACAAATTTTACTGTTTATGGTAGTTTTACTAAAAAATCTCATAATTTTAAAACTGCGTACGCATATTTATCGATGTACAACAAATTGTAAATGGTTTTCTCCGAATATTTCAATTGGTAATCTCAGAATAACATATTATGAAAATAATGTGTGGAAAATAAAATCGATTTTATTACAGCAGTGTTGCCAATTTGGATGATTGTCAATGTACTATAAAAGGTCTTCTAAGAATAATGCAATTGTGTTTCTGTTGTGCTTTGTATGTGACGTGGGGACTAAATAAGTAACTCTATGAAGGCGTTAGTTATTTTTCATATTAATACTATATTAGGACTTCCGTCACGACGTTTTCTTAACCAAAAAATTCCACTCATATCAGTTTCCTATATATTTAAAATAGTTTTCTCTGAAAAATATAGGGGAAAAATGATTGTTTTATATCTGTAAAATTGTTGTTCCAAAAATAACTTGATTTTTTCCATCAGTCTTCTGATTGATGATGCTTTTGAAGAACAAGCCTTTTTTGAAAATAAAAAATATAAATTGTCGAATTTTCCAGCCAATTTCTAACAATCATTGATTTTGATAACCTCCAAAAATCCACCGTTCTAATCGTTGTTCCATATTCGTGTGAAATTTGATTATCTTGTAGAATTTTTATTATCTCAACATTGTACAATACTAGTCGAACGATGTGCAGAAAACCGATTGAAATTCCATTGATTAATTAAAAATATACTGCATGCAAGAAGTGTCCACTTTATAAAATGAACAGTCCTTAGAGCGTACAGTGGCAAATCTGAAGCTTTATAAACTGTAAATCCGTACCCACCTCATACAACTATGTAGTAGGAGTTTTGTTTGAAATTAACGGATTTTGGATTGTCTTCGGTTATCGACAATCGAAATAGTGAGTCATCCATGGACCTCGTAGCAATTGTTGTCACATCATCACGAATGTTGGAAGCATGTGTAGACGGAAGTTGGACGGCAGAAAATATTCTCCCACCAAAGAAATCTTTAAACTTACCGGAGAGTCAGCGCTCCCGTTCGCTTTGCCTAGTGATTCCCATTTCAAGGTTTGAACCATGTTCTTGTTGCGAAGGGAGCGCCACCGGTGTCATCTCGTCATCAGTCCAGAGCATTGCACCAGATCTGAAAACGTGGCATACTTCTCCTTTTTGCTCGGGTCGTGGTTCATTCAGCTTTTCGTGTCGAACTTCATCATAGATATCAACTTCTAGATTGACGTCTTGATCAGCACACAAGTTGGTCATGTCGCTATTGGAATAGACCACATCCAGCTCTCAAAAATCACCTCTCAACGGACAAATCGCAATCATCGAATTCTTAAGCTTCATTTCTCCATTTTTGGGTCCAAAGTTGCCCGTCACTGCAGCTGTGGTCATACGCTTTACCGATCCCCAATTATGACAGGTTGTTCGGGCTTCTCCAGTGGCTTGAAAACCTTCTCATCATTAACCGATGACTAGCCCCGGAATCCAGCTTGAACGTCACTTTGTCACACCTGGTAGCCTCAGCATTCTTGCGACCTACCATGAGAGCAACTCCTTCAGTTCCAGCGACTACATTGGCTTCAGCTTCCAACTTGACTCGGCAATCCTTTGCCATATTAGCATTAGCATTAGCATCAAGCAATTCGCACAAATTCGTAGGTGGTACAGACCTACACCGTTGTTGTTTGAGGGATGCCTCCTTCCCGTCCGTTACCAAAGTTAGAGATTTGAGATTAATCCCTGCTACTTAGACAATAATGACGCATCCTCGCTGTTCTGGCCACGTCCTTGCAAATGCTGAGAAATAGGGAGGAATGATTAAATGAACACCTACTTGAGAAAGATGCAGAGAACTCTACGATCTCGCATAGGTGTTACGGGATATTGCGGAATGTTAATGGGAAGTGGCAAACATGTGAATAGTGCTGACACATTAGCCACATATCGGAACAAATTCACCAAATTCTTTCTTCAAATTCCGTCAGCAAATCATTGCTCGTCTCTCACACGCGTACCGACGACGCGTGGAAGACTGGTCGTTCTAACTGCCGCAAAGCACTGGCGACTTCACCATCCTCTCGCTGCTATGCATTCAAAATGCGATAAAAGGATAAATTTACCACGTACAACGCGACGAGAAATATTATTTTCACTTAATCCGGGTGGCGTAATTCCAGCAGAATCATGAAAAACAAATGTGAAAAATACCTGCCGAAATGACATTAGCGAGTGTCCGGCCAAACCACCAGTGGAATTACATAATTTTAAATTTTGCGAATGAAAACACACTTTTATCACTTTATAACCTTTTGTCCATAGAAAATGTTCAATTTGCATACCACCATCAACCGATTCTCGACACGGCAATCATTTGCCATATGGCCCTTAATTTGGCACCTGTTGCACTTCCCTGTAAACTTCCGTTGCTTCTGCTTGAATCCAGCAAAGGCCACATGTTTCTCCTCACCCGTATCTGCCATTCTGTCAGACTTCTTCAGCTCTTCTGCCAGAAATCGCTCACGTACAACGTCCTCGGTTAGATCTTTCGCACCAAGATTATTCATTGCCGCAACGAGTGGGACGTCGGATTTGGGCAATGTCACAAACAGTTGGGAAACCATTTCGGCCTCTTCTAGCTTGGTCCCGGCTGACTTCAATTGTCTCACCAATTCACCGAACACCTTCAAATAATCCTTCACCGATGTCATCTAGAATCTTGCGAGCTGCTTCCGGACAAACGTTTGCGAGGACACCGTTTGCGTATACATTTTCCAAAGCGGTCCGGATTTCCTTTGCCGTAGTCTTCTCGTGGATAAGATCCAGAAGGTCATCATGGATGAAGGAAATGATTACGTTCAATGCCTTGTTGTCCATTTTCTGAAACTTTTCTAGGCCAACCGCAGCAGCTATTGGGTCCTTGGTGTTTGCATCCGAAAATTTAACGGACCTCAGGAATCTCTCCACACGGAACTTCCAATTTTCGTACCCGATTCCGAAAATCGGAAATGTTCCGTGAACCGTTCCTTTCCATGAGTCGCCCATAACCTCTTGTCTCAGTAAAACACAGTGGTTTCAAATTGAAGGAACGATAACGTTTATTGAAGTGATCTTGAGAAAAGTCAGATTGGGAATGAATACAAATTTTCCTGTTGGGTGTAATAAACAGGTTGCTAAGGTCCTGAAACACCAACGGTATCTTTGATGCCGATTATACAAATAGTTTTCCGTAGATCTACGCGATCTATACTATTTTATGCCGCCTTGAAATCGATAAAAGGATGATGCGTTAGGATCTGGCATACATGATATTTTGATGGATTTACCGTACAGTAAAGACCGGTCCGTTGTCGATTGGCCGTCAACGAAGCCGGCTTAATATCTTCCCTCGAACTCGTTTACTACAGATGGCCGATGACAGAAAATGATCTCGAAAAACGCATTGTAGGCCGCTTTAAGATGACGATCGCTCGGAGGTTCTCTTCATGTAAATGGGGCATAGTATCCCTTCCTTCCACTCCTTTGTTAGCTGTTCTGTTTCCCAGATGGTGCATATCAGCGGGTGCAAATAAATGGCCAGCCTCTTTGGACTCATCCATATGAGTTCTACTCCAATACCATCCCAAATTGCAGCCTTACTGTTGTTTAGCAGGTGAATGGCATCCTGAACCTCCCTCAAAGTGGGGGCTGGTTGGTTCCCATCGTTTTCAGTACTGACAAAAGCATTTCATCCGTTGTCTTGACCTTCATTGCTTGTGCTGTTTGCACCATTCAAGTGTTCGTTGAAATGCTACTACCACTTTTCGAACACCTCACGTTCGTCCGTCAAGGTGCCACCTTCCTTATGCCTGCAAATCTCGGCTCGCGTCATGCAGCCATTGTGCGATGCTTTCAGCTACTGACAGAACTTCCGCGTTTCTTGAGACCGGCACAGCTGTTCCGTCTTTTCACACACTGGATACCGTCGCCAACACAGCTTACAAATATGATTTCTACCATAGTGGCTGCGATAAGGCAGGTGTCGGATTTATAGTGATCGGGAAGCGGATGAAGGGTGTTATGAGCCACCAAAGACAACGGCCTAAAATTAGACACTTTCGCTGCAGTTAGAAAGAATGCCATCAGCAGCACCTACTTTGCTCGCAAAGTCATTCGAAAGCACACCTGGATGGACCCGATGGCGAACTCTGCAACAAAATAGACCACGTTTTAGCCAGCATTTTTCGGATGTAATCGATGTGAGAATCTTCAGAGGTCCAAACATCGACTCTGATCACTATCTCGTTGTCAATAAAAATCGTGCACGGTTGTGTTTCAATATTCAGTGCTCATCGACAGATGGTGTAGCAGTCGAATACCGCCGGAAGCTTGATAAGCGGATAAGGGGAACTAACGTAGACGATAACATAAACAATCTGTGGGAGTCTATCCACAGAGTGGTGAGCACAGCAGTGCGAAAGGTGATAGGTACTACTCAGAGATGATCTAGGAACGGATGGTTTGATGAGGGGCGCCAAAAAGGTGACAAATGATAAAAATGTTGGTAGAAGCCGGGTTTTAGTGTTTGGTACCCGGCAGAATAGTGAGCGGTATAAGAAAGTAAGAGCAGTCGAGAAAAGAATTCACAGCAGAAAGAAGAAGCAGTATGTGGAAGATATATTGGTGAGGCGCAGAACAGCATGGTGCAAAATGAGATGTGGAGATTTTCTCCGTCTCCTTCATGTGCAATGACCGTGACGGTAACTTGCTGCCAGGTGGAAAGAGTACTTAGAGCATTTGTTGAATGGAGATATTTTAGCGCATTCGAGCACAGATTAACCATCAGCGACGATAAACAAGCTGTGAAGCCCCCAACGCTAGATGAAGTTAAGAACAGTAAGGCTGCTGGAAGAGACGAGCTCCCGGCCAAACTCTTCATGCAAGATAGTAAGCAGCTGTACGAAAAACTGCACCATGCTGTGTTAAGAATATGGGAGGAAAAAGAAATACCTGCTAGCTGTTCATCAGCTCGAGACCGCTGGAGACGTCCTTCGTCGGCGAATACCAAGCTGGTTTCCATGTGGGCCGATCAACCCGATCAACAACTGATCAAATGGTAACCTTGCGACAAATCCTTGACAAGTTTCGGGAATACAACTTGAAGGCTCACCATCTGTTCATTGATTTCAAGGCGGCGTACGATTCAGTAAGGAGAAATGAGTTATGGGAGATAATGATAGAACACGGTTTTCCGACGAAACTGATTAGACTGATTCGTGCAATGTTAGATGGATCGAAAACAAGTGTGCGGGTTGTGGATAAGATTTTGACCTCCTTCATAACCTTAGATGGATTGAAGCAAGTAAATGTGCTTTTGAACCGTCTGTACAACATTGCCATTGAAAAAGCTTTTAGCAGAGCAGGCGTGTAAATAATGAAAGCAATAATAATATTCAGTAGACAACCCGGACGAGGCCGCCAACTTCGCGATAGGCCGCACACACGATGGCTTTTAGCTGTTGAGGAGAACTTGAGGGCACTTGACGTTCAGGGCAACTGGAAGCGATTGTAGTCAGATATACATACCTTTGAGACATTGGGTTGCCGATGAACTGGAAGTAACCTACCAACCGGAATCGTCAGACTGACTTCGGTACTCAATAAGCCAGTTTGTTGAAGCGAGAAGTTAAAAAAGACTTTTTAACGCGATCAAAGTAGTCACTGTCGGGGACTAGACCGAGTGTCACAAAGTATAGTAGTATCGAAGTAATGGGTCCACCTAGATTCGAAAGACTGACCTGCTACGTCTACCGTTACGGACTAGTCGAGTAGATCCCAAACAAGCAAATAGCCAGTCCGTGGATACAAAGCAAAGCCATGCTGAAGTTGCCTGGGTTAGATTCTCAGTCAGTCCAGGATCTTTTCGTAATGGGAATTTCCTTGATTTTCCTGGGCATAGAGTATCATCGTACCTGCCACACGATATACGAATGCGAAAATAACAACTTTGGCAAATAAAACTTTCAGTTAATAAACTGAGATGCAGGCTTTGTCCCAGTGAGGACGATATGCCTGTAATTATCGATTAATTTAATCGAGAAGACCACAGAGACTCCCTGACTCAAAAATCTCAGGGTCGGCACGCTCACCAATACAACTCGCGATCAGGAAATTATCGCACTTGACTCACTCACCCACAGAGCTTCGGTATAAAATTTATTGGCTGGCTAGCTTCACTCCCACTTTCTCACCCTAATCTAACCTTATCCTTACCCCTTCAGGATCCTGAAACGACGGCTTTAGTTACCCCTTCAGGATCCCTGAAACGACGGCTTTAGTTCTTCGATACAGATTGGTGCAGAGCTCTACGTCGACAATCTTCTATACGAGTGATACTATAGGGTTGCTTGGGGGGCTACGAAGACCTACTGCGTGTCCTGGTCCTGCCGCTATGGTTAAGGATCGGCTTTCGGCGGGATAGTAGTCGGACTGCTGCTCAGATGGACCCCGGGACACCACAGAGAACTCGGACTACTAATCTTATTTAAAACCAGCGGGCTTCTGCATGAAAAAAAGATGTCGTCAGGTTTCGTCACAGTGGACTGATTCCGAGATTACCTACAGTCCACTTCGCCTTCACTTCATCCATGTCTAATCTCTCCTACTTATCTCTATCCTTTCCGACTCTTCACTTTAATTTTTAGCCTTCAACTCTTGACTACTTCGGTCGACGACCTCTGAGCAAGTAAAGGTATTATCGACTCGTCAACTGTCTTGCGGTCCCAGAACTCGTTGCTCGGTCATTGACCTCTCCATTAACTCAATGACCCCATTACGCCACCCCTCAAGGCTGCTCAGAAGATGGTAACCAAGCCCTCTGGTGGTGAGGTCTTTCACTGCAGTGGGTAGGTGGCTGCGTGACTACTCTAGGGTGGTAGAGTATACCTAAGGTCTAGTTTCTCGGCAGTTTGAACTGTGGAAACATAACAATGTACAAGTTTTCCTGACATTAAACAATTTACATTCTACGAAACGCTAATCACGAGTTTCCCGATGACTCTCAAGACATAAAATAACCAATCGCTCAAGACATAAAATAATGAATCGCTGGAATTACTTCATCACTCTACCTTCTTCAAGGAACTCTTTGTTGGGGTAACCTGGTTACACAATTGTAAAATAGGCAGAGTGTAGCTGATTGTAACGAATTACCTTAAAACGGGGTAACTTTGATAGTGCGAGACCCACAACATATAAAACGAGAAAACGAAGTTTCTGTTAATCAGTTAAGCAAAACGAATGCATAAGTAAAGAGTATTAGTATGACACTTCATGTCAAAGCTATTTTCGTTGGAATCAAGTGCATTTGAGGCTTTATATGCAAAAAGCAAAAATTTACAAGATTTTAGCTTTTTTGCAACGCTTACAAACAATCTGTTCTACGATCACTATTTCATAAATTTATAATGAGTTCGTCACTTATCCATGACAGCCTAGTTGTAGTAGAACATGAGTTTGGTCTCAAATATCTTAGCGAAAACCATTTTTACAAACTGGGACCATTTTTGTAATCTAAGTCAGAAATTTCCATATAGCGTTAAACGCCTAGAGGTATGCAACCCCTATAAATGTTCCGTAATTCATTCATTTTGTTCGATTTATACTCCATTATCAAAGTTACCCCAAAACAGAAAACCGACGACTTTCGATTATATGAAAAATTATAAATACATTCAGAATAAATCTTTTGGCAATCTATCAAGTGCAATCGTTAGCTAGGATGCCAGTACTTGTTTTAAAAATATAAATTGTAATTCTTTGAAACAGCATGCATGAATATTGAAGTTTTCTTCGAAAAAACTATCAAAGTTACCCCTTTTTACGGTACCCGATTTGAGTCCTCGGAAACCAGTAAACCGGAAGTCATTCTTCAACCGGAATCGATAATACGACCTCTACAACACACAGATTCGGTAGCTCATCAATATCCACCAAATAACTTGTATTGTGACACTGGCGATGAAATCCACCGCTCAGAATTTGCATTAAAAAGTGTTTAAAATGCTATTCAATGCATCACAGTGATATGTAATTTCGGACATCCTCCCGGAATAAATTTACAATTAGTCCCACAAGTGTGAATCATTCGAAAGTTCAAATTGATGAACCTTCAGGACAGGTACACCCATTACCACCGAATGACTCCGGAAAAATGTGAGAAGCGCAAATTAAACCAAAAATACGACCAACGTCCACCATGAGCCATTATTTGTCTGAAAACGTTAATCAAATTGCTCCCGATGATTGAAACGCTTTATTTCACTTCGTTTGCTGTTCCATTAGTTACGCTTTCGCGTCAGCTTTTCTGTTCTCAGTCAAAAATTGGAAATGGTTCCGCTCGAAGTAACGAATCAAGTATGTTTAAAGTAGGGAACTGATTTTTTCAGTCCAACTGAAAGATAGTTCTCACGAATGTGTTGCTGCAGCCTTTGACTGGTGTTTATTTTATCAGATGTTTGTACTCTCTTGCATCACCGGTTTCGAAATACGACAAACTCCACTACAAGAGAGACATGTATGGCTGTTCATTTTTCGTGTCTACTATTTCCGAATGGATTTACACTTACGGATGTTGGTTGTACCATCTATTCCGCATCAACGTTTGGATAGCTAACGATTTTTAAAATTTGAAAAATCGAAATCAATCGAAAGTAATGTAAGAGTAATGCAAATATTGTACCACCTATGCTGGTTGATTGAAGACTCACTATACATTTCCTCAATAACAAGGCGATCCGGTCTTATCGTTTACTTCACCACTTCCAAACAAACTGAGGTAGGTGATAAAACTTTGTAAACCTTTTTACTGCACTCAGACAAACAACCCGAGGGTACGTCTATGGAACCGGGAATGGGAGAGGTCATGATGTCTGCAAACAACAACCAGCCGACTTTCAAACTCCAGCGCCACGAGACATCCTGCATTGAGATGCAGAGATAGGATGTACAGTCGAGTGTTAGATTTTGATATGAATTATTTAAGCCGGAGAAAGTTGAAGTATAGGTAAAGTAAGTGTTGCGGAAGAAAATTGAGTTGAATAAATTCACGTTATAATTTTATAATTGAATTGATTTAGACAACGATTAACGAAAAGGCTGCTTCCCTTGAACACCGAGTATCCAAAAGGCATCGGTATGTGGCAAGTAATTCCAAAACTCTTAAACCACTTCTTTAGATTATGTTGACAAAATCATTAAGTTTGATATGTCACAAGATACAACTTCAATTCAGCGACGGGGAATTGTCATAGGTTACCTGAAACATACTGGTATATGACCAAATCATTTAAAAACTCTTAAATAGTCAGCGTCTTTAAACCTCTCAAATCTTTAGCATGTTTTTTGAAATCATGAATCTAGTCAATGAATTGATTTGTTTATCCTGGTTCACACTGTAATCTGAATTTACGGACTAGATCGGGGGTTCATGAATTTAATTGCTTTATAATGTGAATCAGTTCGTAAAACGAGAGAATTTAGTTCGCAAAACGAACTTTTAGAGTCTATTCGTAAGGAAATCAAAGTTGATATTGCAAGAAATTTTGATTTCTAAAAACAAAAAAAAAAAGATTATAATCATATTTTTGACATTTGTGGATCTTATTAGCCAAAATATGCAATCTTCCAATAATTCCTTGGAGTTTAGGACTCTACCTGGGAAAATTGAGACCTATTCAATATAAGAACACTTATCTCTGGTCATTAGGAAGATTGTTTATTGTTACGGCACAACCAATTGTTTCATTAAGGTCCCCGTTTTGATAACTTGATAAGTACAACAAGTGTTCTAGTACATCCTAAAACTTCCTGGAATATATAGCTTTAGATTCAACCCTATTAGCCCAAATGCCATTACCCCGAATTCTATCACCCGGAATGATTTTTCCCCGAATGTACAATTACCTTGAATGGCATTGCCCCGTGATTTCGGAATTCGGGGTAATGGGTCATTCGGGGATATGGAATTCTGGGTGATGTCATTCGGGGAAATGGAATTCGAGGTAATGGGGTAGAATCATAGCTCATTCAATGTACTTGCGTATTTAGCTTTGCTTTTTTATATGGCACAGGCCCTTATCCTTTCATATCAGTAAACTGAGTATTGTTATAGTTTGTACCGGTGTTCTTGATTCTCTAAGGATTCCATGGAATATAGGCCCCAAGATCCACAAGCTTGTGCAATGGTCTATTGATAGTTTTTAAATATGGCACAGTCTCTTAATCATTAATTTAAGTCATCGGAATATTGTATTGGTTTATTCGGATACTTTTTCTCTTTCTAGGACTTCCCTGAATAGGCCTTGGGATCTACGACCGTAATAAGTGATCTTAAGTTAGTTTTCAAATACTCCAAATGCCCTGACCATTCATGGGAGTAAACGGTGTATTGTATTAATTTGCACGGATGTTATTGGCTTCAAGATTTCTACTGAATACAGGCCTTAAGATCTGTAAGCGTAACCGATTGTCTCTAGATGGTGGTAGGACATTTGGCATAAAGTCGTTTGGCATAAAGTCGTCTGGCATAATGGTCATTTGGCATAAATTCGTTTGGCATAATGGCCGTTTGGCATAATAGTCGTTTGGCATAATGAGTCTGAAACCAAGAATTTCTTAGGGTGACATACGTTTTTACGTTTCTATTGAATCTTTCTGATTATATTAGGCTTGTTTTGGAGCCAATTGATACAAAATGACACTTTATTCAACAATCATATGCTCTTGAATAAACTAAAGCATATTAAGAATGTTTTTGTCATTTTTATTATTATTTATCTAGAAATTACCCTTCTTTTAAATATTTATTCTTCTTTTGAGTTCCACTTTTGGAATGAATTTTTGCACTGAAGTTTTTGTTATATTTAGTACAAATTTACCCTTCTTTCAAACATTTTTTGACGTTAACTACGTCTTACGGCAATATACTGGGTGTCAATCTAAAATGTTGCGACCGTCACGCAATTATGTAAGATTTTGAATGGTAATAACTCAACCATTTATCGGTAGATTTTCAATATTTTCCCACCAATCGGAAATTTATACAACATTTTACTCAAAGAAAACTTTTGATTTTTGACGATAGAATGTCGAAGATTGGGAAAATGTCAACCCCTTTCTTACGCAACCAAACTCGTTCATATTGTCCTCCACGATTCCTTTGGGTTGGCTAGTGCACTATAAAAGCAGACCAATTTCTGCTTCTTCGCGCATTCTTTTTTTGACGTTAACTACGTCTTACCGCAATATACTGGGTGTCAATTGAAAATCTAAAATGTTGCGACCGTCACGATATTATGTTAGAGTTTGAACTAAAGGAAGGCTGCAACTATGAAAATCGACTAAAATTCAAATGCAAAAAATCACTTGGCGTAGTTAACGTCATACGGTCGTGTCTTGTACACAAACCCCTCTGGTTTTTTCTAAATATGATGTAACCATAATTATAAGTATAAAGACTGTTGATTTAAAATTTTAATAAATTTTACCTTCTTTTATACATGGGCTGTTCTTTGGAGGTATATTTTTTAGATATTTTTTTTTTGTTTCCAACTGACAGAAGGGTGGAAATCGATAACATTGATCTGCTCAAGTTATTGGCGAAAAGAGAAATCGATTACTGTAGTAACTTCACTTGTGCTACTTTTCCCCGAATGTCGTTTCTCTGAACGCCAGTTCCCCGAATGCCAGTTCCCTGAATATCCTGTTCTCCAATTAGCCCACTTCTCCTAAAAGTATTGGGCACTCATAATTGTCGTAACTTTATACATTTCAGGGTGGTGAACGAACTTATCATCTAATTTGCACCCTTCTTTATTTAATTTGCGGTTCTTTCGAGTTTTACCGTCCTCAGCATTTTTGCCAACATGTGTATAGCCGAGAATGCCATAATACCTCTTTCTTTTGATTACCTATCGTTTTTTCTCGTTCACTTTCCAGCCACTGAAGATTATTTAAATTTCACCAGTTCCACGGCATTCGAGGAACCGATGATTTTTAACGCAATTTTTTATGTCTTTTGGTTTTATTATGCCGCAATAATTGTTGGCATCCAATCTTCTATTGGTTTAATCATAGATTTTGCCTACTTTTAAAAATAGACTGTTCTTTATATTTATACTGTTTTAAATATTATTATTTATCAAAGCTAACTATCAACCATTTTTATTTTTTGCAAACACATGATCTCCTTTCGAGATATGCTGAAAAAAAAATTCAATCACAAATTTCGAAAAAAGACCAAAAAAATTAAAATTTATTTTAAATTGTTCAAAAGTTTTGCTACACATATTTTCTTTTAAAATGTGTTGTTCATTTGAGTTATGCTGGGGGAAGATTTTTTTACGTTAGAGCCTTAAACATTTTAAACGAAAAATAATCTGCTCTCGTATAAAGGCTATTTTTGGATTATGCTGCAATATTCGATCTTAAGATTAGAGATCACTGCGAACTTTGTTTGCCAATTTAATATTTTCAAATTTGTATATCGCAACAAGCTCAAGGATATTAACTCTAAGTTCTGGGATGTAGAGAAAATTATTATTTTGAAGAAATCTTCCACAAGACCCGTCACGAGTTTTATTTAGTTATGCTCTCTAATGTCACAACAATTTTTGAAAAATATCTGAACGAACACCACCCTTGTTAAGAACCTACCAGAAATTTTTGCTATGGGCTCAGTGGTGTTGCTCTCGGTAAAAGTTTCAAAAATGCCGATATTCATTCTAAGTAAATCATTATGCCAAACGGCCATTGTGCCAAATGACCATTATGCCAAACGGCCACTATGCCAAACGACGTTATGCCTAACGACTTTATGCCATACGGGGTACAATCTCTATAGATAGTCTTTTATATTGCGAAGCCCTCTAACTATTCATATTAGAATACAAAGTTTTGGACTCCATGTATTAGGCTTTGGGATCTACATGTGTAACCAGTAATAGGTTTTAGTTAGGCGGTAAACGTAGTATTGCACTGATTCATTCAAATGTTCTTGGTCCTCCGAGGACTCCACAGAATATAGGCCCAACCCAGACAACCACAATGTACGTATAATCGAATCACCTCTTGCGTTATGCGACGCTTATATGTGCAGAGCTTCACGTATAAGATGTCGCGAAAAGGCCTTATACGTACAAAAGTGGAGGCGATATACGTACACATTTTATATGATGAAACATAACATACAATGCAAGTGTGTAGATTTTCTTGCGAATTAGTCTACACTCTTATGCGACTTAATTTGTGATAACAAAGTTTATTTGACAGCTGCTACGGATTGATCCGACTAACTTTGTAAAAGTATACGGGACGAAACGGAATGTACGTATGAATTCTTAAAATAGCGTTTTATGCGAGGAAACTCATCGATCAAACGATTTGATTCACCATTTAGTGCGGGAGTGATGCAGTTTGTACAAATAAACGACTTTGTTGGCAGACTGCTATGTGACTTCTGGTTGTCTGGGAAGGATCTATGAGCGTATTCAGTTATATATTGATGGAAATTAGCTCTAGCCTTAAATTTTAACTCTTCATATAAGTGAACGAAGTATTGTGTTGATCAGTGCGGACATTTTTGGCTCTCCGAGGACTCCATGTAATATAGGCCTAACTATCTACAAGTGTAATCAGTGCTCTAGTAATAGTTTTAGGTAATGGTACATAATATTGATCCTTTATATGAGTGATCGGAATACCCAGACAACCAAAATGTACGTATAAAGAAATCATCTGGAGGCTTTGTATGTGCAACATTTCACTTATAAGATGTCGCGAAAAGGCCTTCTACGTACAAAAGTGGAGGCGATATGCGTACATACATTATGTGATGAATAATAACATTCAATGCGACTGTATAAATTTTCTATCGAAATAACCTGTGATCTTATCCGACTTAACTTATGATAAAAAATGTTGATTTGACAGCTGCTACGGAGTGATCCGATTTTGTTTGTACGAGTGTACGAGACGAAACAAAATGTACAAGTGAACTCAGAAAAGAAGTGTTTTATGCGAGGAAGGTCATCAATCTGACGAGTTTATCCACGGTGTTTTGCGGGTTTGATGTAATTAGTATGAATAAACGAGTTGTAACGTGAACTTTCATGCGATTTCTGGTTGTCTGGGTACTTGACTGATTCATACGCATGTTCTTTGTTCTCGAAGGACTCCATGGAATATGAGCTGTAGGATCTACAAGCGTTTATTTTTGGTTTTTATTTATGGGGTAGAATCTTAACTCATTAAATGAGTAAACGGAGTAATGAATTGATTTGTACTGATGTTATTGTTTCTAAAAGGACTCAATGTTGCAGGCCTTAGCTTCCACTTAGCTAGTAGGTCTTGTAGATCCTAATACATATGTTTTCGAAAGTTATTGGATGGCTTAGAACTTCTGTAGTAATCGTTAAAATACGCAATAACACTCTTCGATATTTTCTGAGTCTGTATTGAATTCAAAGATCTTCAATTGATAACAAAATGTACTCATAATTTCTTGAACCAATATTTCAGGAAGCTCTTGGACGTCCAGATTGTCCACAAACATTTAGGACAACAAAAAAATGCCTACCTTCCATGAAATTTAGTGCATTGACTTACGATGAGTATGTATTGTAGTTACAATTTACTAACATGTCACTAATTATGTACGTAGACCTAAAGAACCAATTAACGACCTTTTATAAAAAGTTACGAATAATGAATTTACATAAAAAGTGGCTTTCTGAAATGAGCTTCTAGTAAGGTAAAAAGGTGTAATACGCCCCCCCCCCCTTAGGGAAATACTGCTCTATCGCAGTAGCAAATTCATCACGTCTAAAGTTTTTTATGTCAAGGTAATCCTTATTTTGTTGATAATGCTCTGCACGCAACATACTCTTTCCAGGTTACTTCAAAAAAGCGTATAAGATGTTTTTTTGTAAACGGTCCCAATGTTTACGTTTCAAAACAACTCGGGTAATATGCCCCTCCCATAGAAAAAAAGGCCACAGCGTTGTAGAATTTTTTCTAAGGAGAATTCCACCACTTGATAAGCTAAAAAGGGTCCATTAGCAGTCGTCTTCCGGTAAAAGTTTTTGTAATAAGTACAATAGTAAAGACAGGGCTTCAATTAACGGCGAGGCTTGCTTATCGAACGCATAATTTAACGCCAAAAATCTGATTTTCGATATTTTTAGAATTTCTATTGATTGTTTATACTTCTTAAAGAACATATGTGCGCAACATAATTTTTTCGCGAATAATTAAGATATGTGATCATATTTACGTGTAAGAGAAGCCTCGATCCCGTGAAAATGAAGAGAGGCGTATTGCCCCGTTGGGGCGTATTACACCAAGTCACTGGTCGAGAAAAGCACCCGTTGATTTGGTCAATCCGCATTTCATTCATTTATTTGATTAACATCTAAACATATACCACTGAAGCAACAATATCACGCCACAATACTCGGTTCGTGACAGCATCTCTCCATCCTCGGTTCTGCCCCACGCTCGCCAAATCGGTACGCACTTGGTCCGCCTCTAGCTGGCTGTGCTCCACGTCTTCTTGTACCAACCGGATCTGACACGAACATCATCTTTGCAGGGTTGCTGTGTGGCATTCTTGCAGCATGCCCTGCCCATCGTATCCTTCCAGCTTTGGCCACCTTCTGGATACAGGGGTCGCCGTTTAGTTTGGCGAGCTCGTGGTTCTTCCTTCACCGCCACACACCGTTTTCCTGCACACCGCCAAAGATCGACCTAAGTACTCGACGTTCGAATACTCCAAGTGCTTGCAGGTGCTCCTCGAGCATCATCCACGTTTCAAGCCCGTAGAGAACTACCGGCCTTATGAGCGTTTTGTACATGCACACTCCGAAAAAATCATGCGATTTTATGTCTTTTGGATGCACATAAAAGAAGCGAGCCAAATGACGTGAATTTGTGCCACATTTTTAATACAATGGTGTCTGATTCGGGATATGTCAATCATAGCGGCATCGTTTACAGGTCCTTCATCATGTAAAATTACATTTTTCTTTCAATACATCTTCCAGAACCCATTTTTGCGTCATTACGTCATGGTGCGGGTGTGAATCTCTTTTGACCGCAGCTTCTTGTGGAGGCCATAGTAGGCCCGACTTCCACTGATGATGCGTCTTCGTTTTTCACGGCCAACGTTATTGTCAGCCGTCAGCAAGGATCCAAAGAAGACGAGCTCGTCGACCACATCGAACGAATCCCCGTCTATCGTAGCACTGCTACCAAGGTGAGCCCTGTCGCGCTCGGCCGACCAGCTAGCATTGCTGCCTCGCGTTTCAGGCGGGTGTACAGGTCTGCCACCTTTTCAAATGTTCGGCCGACAATGTCCATATCATCCGCGAAACAAACCATTTGATTGGATCTCGTTAAAATTCAACGTTAAGGAAGTGACGGTGAAGCAACGCATCCTGCTGCAGCGAAAGTGTTCAAGAAAGACATTTACATAGATGATGCGTTGACAGGGACTGACGATTTGGAAGAAGGAAAGGCTTTAGTATCGGAGCTGATCGACCTGATGAGCTCAGCTGGTTTCATCTTGAGGAAATGGAGTTTCAACAGCGCCGAACTACTTGGTAATGTTCCGATAGATCTTCGAGACGAGCGTAGTTCCTTTGAGTTGGACTCTTCAACATCTGCCGTGAAAACCCTCGGTTTGATTTGGGAACCAGCTGCTGATATCTTTCGTTTCACTGTTCCCAAGCTGGAGTTGGATACACCTATCACCAAAAGAACCGTCTTATCCGAATCGGCAAAGATTATCGATCCGTTAGGACTAATTGGTTCGGTAGTCGTACAGGCCAAAATCTTTTTTCAAACGCTCTGGAAGCAGAAATGCGACTGGGACGATTTATTACCGGACGAGTTACAGAGCACTTGGATCGAATTTCGGCGAAATCTCCTGGCCTTAGACACTCTCACTGTCCCTCGCTGAGTCTCTTTCACCAAGGATCTAGTCACAGTAGAGTTACACGGATTTTCGGACGCTTCTAACGTTGCCTACGGTGCCTGCCTTTATCTTCGCTGTATTACGGTTGACGGTACCATAACTGCCAAGCTCGTCACTGCCAAATCCAGAGTCGCGCCTCTGGAGGATTTGAAGCGAAAGAAAAAGGTTTTATCAACGCCTCGGCTCGAACTTTCCGCAGCGCTTTTGTTGAGCCACTTGTATGAAAAGGTATGCAGCAGTATCAAAATTCCATTTCAACCGTTCTTTTGGACCGACTCCACAATCGTGAAGTACTGGTTAGCTTCTCCACCATCCCGTTGGCAAGTGTTCGTCGCAAACCGTGTATCGGAAATTCAGCATATAACCAGCAACGGCGTTTGGAACCATGTGGCCGGAGCGGACAATCCAGCGGACATAATATCGCGCGGAATGATACCCGCACAGCTGAAATACGAAACTATGTGGTTTGAAGGTCCACTGTGGCTACGACAAGACCGCTCAATGTGGCCTAGCAATTCGTCTGTAACACCGGACGTTGAGCATTCACTTCTCGAGGAGCGATCTTCGGTTGCGCTACCAGCTCGCGCAAAGCCTCCAAACGAACTATTTCTCTTGCGTTCATCGTTCACCGAACTCGTGCGAATCGTAGCATACATTCCTAGATTCATCCATAACGCAACTCCGAACAACCGCACCCACAAGCGTTCGGAACAGATAAAGCTTCAAGAGCTGAATGAGTCAACCGAAGCTCTAGTTCGGCTAGCTCAAGCGGACAGTTTTCCCGAGGAAGTTGCAGCACTTTCTCGTGCGCGGGAGGTGAAGTCTTCGTCTAAGATTCTCATGCTACATCCAATCCTCGTTGATGAAACGCTTCGCGTTGGCGGCCGGCTTGCTAACGCGCCAATTTCGGAAAGTCGCAAGCACCCAATGATTTTACATCACCGTCATCCGTTCACCAAACTCGTTTTGCGACACTATCACCTCGCACACTTCCATGCTGGTCAACAGCTTCTAATAGCCTCGGTCAGAGAGAAGTTCTGGCCAACCAATGCACGTGATTTGGCCCGCACGGTGTGTCACGAGTGTGTAACGTGCTTCCGTAACAAGCCCACCGTTCACGAACAACTAATGGCCGATCTGCCGTCGGTTCGAGTAAACCCTGCAGCCGTATTTTTGAAGGTTGGTGTAGATCTTTGTGGACCATTCTACATCAAATATCCAGTCCGGCGTAGCGCAGCGGTGAAATGCTTTGTAGCGATTTTTGTTTGTCTGGCAACGAAAGCCGTACACATGGAAGTTGTGGCGGATCTGTCGACCCAAGCCTTCTTGGCTGCTTCAAACGATTTGTCGCAGTTAGAGGAAAACCACAGGTGGTAATGTGCGACAATGCCACCAATTTTGTAGGCGCCAACAGAGAATTGGAAGAGTTGCGTCTCCAGTTTCTCGATCAACAATTCCAACACACTGTAGTTCGTACAGTTGAAGATGAAGGCTTCCAGTTCGAGTTCATACCGGCTCGTTTTCCAAACTTCGGTGGACTCTGGGAGGCGGCGGTTAAGTCGTTTAAAGGTCATTTTCGCAAGATCGTTGGAAATCAGCAGCTCAGCTACGATGAGCTACATACAATTGTTCAGCAGGTGGCCGCAATATTGAATTCGCGCCCACTAACCCCGCTTAGCAACGACCCAAACGATTATGCTGCTTTAACCCCAGGACACTTCCTCGTTGGAAGACCGTTGACTGCGGTTCCTGAACCTGATCTTCAAGAGATACCCGAAAATCGTTTGTCAGTCTGGCAGCGATCGCAAGATTTTGTGCAAAGACTCTGGCGGAAATGGAAAACCCACTATCTGTCGGATTTGCACAATAGAACAAAATGGACTAGGAAGCGCGATAACATCAAGGTTGGCACAATGGTGTTAGTGATGGAGGACAACCTGCCTCCGCAAAGGTGGAAATTGGCGCGAGTAGCAAAAATTTACACCGGATCGGACGGAAACGTCCGAGTAGTAGAAGTCCGCACCAAGGACGGGCTTTTCAAACGAGCCATCTCCAAAATCTGCGTTCTTCCAATCAAGGATAACGCACCCATAGAAGAAGAGTACTAGGCTCTTCCGTCGATGGTGCTTTGGCACCGCGGGGGTCTTCACATTGAGGGCCTCCGCTTTCCAGTTAAGTATGTGTTTCATTGAATAATTCAAAAAGCTCAAGAAATGTTCATCCCCCATAGCCACCCGTCGGTCCCTTCGGGGACGCCCGTCATCAGAAGACATCGCGCTGCTATCTGGTCCATCCGTCAATCACGCTTTAGTTCACCATGTAGTCGTTGAGCATGCCCTATCCATGATGTCCATATCGTCCGTCCTGCTATTGAAATTTCGTTGTGACGTCAATCTATATCACCAATGCATTAACCACTCTCGCTGAAAGGTCATTAGCGCATCTACCATCATCAACCAAGCTGAGGAATAGGTACCATATCTCAGCATCGCTGCAAACGCCATCGACAAGTCGTCCACAGGGCCTGATCAACCCGATCGGAGGGCTAATGTCTTCGTCGGCGCAGCATCGTTCATCGCACCATAGAACCATAGTAGATCTTTTGAATTCGTGTGGAGCGACGTACCAACCGTCGTCATCGGTGCCTGGGGCACCTGCGGAGGCCAGGAGGCCTCCGCTCCAGGCAAGTTCTGTTTTAGTTCATAAATTCAAGGTAAAAAGCACCCGTTCATTTCTAGCGTCGATTGATGTCAGCATACCACACCGGAGGACGTAGGACAGCATCAGCGAAGCCACCCACTAGAAAAGAGGTTCCATTCGACCCCAACAAGGGCACGAGCAGCGTCGAAACAATCCATCAACATCAAGTCATCATCCCAGTTCAAGCAGAATCCAATATCATCGTCGTCATCACCATTGTAGCCTATCTCAAGCCCCTATCTGCAATCATCGTCTACATCTACAGTCCTTCGAGCGTCGAGCAATATCAGCTATCCAGCGATCAACAAGCAGGTCATCGCTCTCCGGCTGAACTCGTCGGACATAATAGTGCTAGTATATAAGGACAACTAAATCAAAACAAACCATGCAAATTAGTAGTCAGCAGTAGCATTCGAAGTCGGTTAGGTAGAGGTACAGAGTCGGTCGAAATAGTATGCCCAGGATTTGATTGAAATCCCTATGATTTCAAGGCGGCCGGCATGTTCAGAATTAGATCGAACAGCAATACTGGCAACCCGAACATGTTCCACACGATCGGAACTATATCACTCTCGCTCATCCTTATCATTATAATCATTACCATCTCGCATTTCCTATCAGCATAGGTAGCTTATATACCGGTGAGACCGAATCGACCGCGAGCGGTTATATTCGCGCGTATACTCACCACACTGACCCTAGAGTATCGTTCTATATACTCAGGGCAGTTAGTTAGCTCTCGACCGTGCGCGCATGAACATCCAATAAATTTGAAGTCGTTACAAACCTATCGAGCTCAGAATAAAAGTTGTAGTTTTCTCTCATATTCAATAAAGTGTTTCGTTCAATCAGTACATCGCGTGTGCAGTTTAGAGTGGACAGAAACGAATTCCCACAAGTCCGAACTAGGGTTTTCTCCGACGGTACCGGTAGGAACAGAGCTATTATGGCAAAATTTGGTATTGGTTTGTTCTCATGAATTATTTTAATAATGTTTTTAAATATCAAAATAATGACATAATATAATGGCGATGTTTGTTATTCTTTAGATATTTAATTCTTTTTTAGTAGTTTTGCACAAATAACAAATTTTACCATGATAGTACATTTTGTTATTGATTAGTTATTACATGAATTTCAAGTATACCATATCAATGACAAATTTTGCTATGATTGTATGTTTTGCTATTGATGAGATGTTTAATGTCGTATATTAATAACATAATAATGGTTAAACTAGATATGATTGCCAATTTTTTTCTTATTTCACCATTATTTTGTTATTCTTCTCTACCCGGGAATGGTACGCCATGCCCAACCAATTATTACATCTACAACATCTTAAATATATGCTTTGGGATCTCAGTGTTTTTAATCTGCAGCTATTGCAACTCGTAGTTTAAAAACAATGCCAAAAAATGTTACTAGCACCTAATTCTGTCGCTTTTAGTTCAAATTCTTTTGGAGCACCATGACTTCTTTGGTCATAGTCATTACCATGGAATGGAAGCATCACACGCTCGCGATATTACAGCAACTAGCTCTTCACCGTCTAGGTCCAGAGGGTTACGTTCGTGCCTCAGGGCTTTAGTGAATTCCTTGCCATCGAAAGCACTGATTTTCGATCTCGAACTTGGGTCAAGTTGCACCGAACTGCCTTCTGCTCTCAGTTCATAACTGTACAAGTACTCATACTTACACAGTTCGAAAGAAACATATTAATTTCTGACACACATCATGCACATAACTGGAGCGTGGAATATCACAGATGTCCGGCAGGATCCTGACATTTTTGCATTATTTTAGACTTAAATTAACATGACGTCATGTAAACTTCATTTCACGTCATGTTTACATCGCATAAATGAAGTTTACATGGCGTGTAATGTTCATTATTTTTAACAGTGTAGAATACTAAGCTGAGAAGCGGGCTCTTCTTCTTCTTTTTGGCATTAACGTCCCTACTGGGACAGAGCCGGCTACTCAGCGTAGTGTTCTAAGATCACTTCCACAGTTATTAGCTAAGACCTTTTTTGCCTTAATTGCCATTTTTGCATTCGTATATCGTGTGGCAGGTACGATGATACTTTATGCCCAGGGAAGTCAAGGAAATTTCCATTACGAAAGGATTCTGGACCGACCAGAAATCGAACCCAGACACCTTCAGCATGGCTGTGCTTTGTAGCCGCGGACGCTAACCGCTCGGCCAAGGAAGGGCCCATGAGAAGCGGGCTCTGTCTCAGACGAAACTTAACCCCAATAAGCAGAAAATACTCATTTGTTCTACAAAAGCATAATATCGTATATTATATCTAATAAATGTGTTACAAAAAATATAAGCAACACAAATTCAATCTACTAAAGGAACTCCTTCGTCTCACGAACTGATTGAATTTATGCACCAATTCAGTTTACTAACACTCAATTTAGTAAACTAAGCTTCCATTACACTCAATCCTTAAGTGCAATATAATGTTATTTTTTCACCTCAACTAAACGTTTTGAAACTTCTGAACCCGAAATAAGGTATTAAAACCAGAACCCATCTGTAGTTTTCTGCTGCCTTTGTGAAACCACCAGCAGTGTTACAATACTGCAAAGCTAAAGGGATTCCTCGCAATAATACGGGTGGGAGCCGTAAACAACTATTGTCTGTGAGGCTCTGCTTCCTCGCATATAGTAGGCACTCCTCACACCCGCTGCTGCTGCTGCTCCTGCCAGTAAGTGCGGTGATTTTACAGTAGTGTAAATTTTCGAGAGAAATGTTTAACTTTCTAATCAAAACAACTCCAGGTTGGAACACACCGGTGTTATCTACGTAGCTACACCCTCTGTTACCGACCCGGGTTTGTCTTGTTTGCCCTGGTGTGGGACGACGAGATGCTATCTGGTAGTGCCTCTTCAGCATATTCACTATTCAACACACTTTGTCATCAACCGGGAACCACCGAAACCGGTGTTGTTTGAATTTGTGTTTCGAAAAAGCGCGCTACTCTGCTGTGGAGGGTATGCTGTTTCGAGTCAAAAACGGCTTCTCAGCCAAAGTCGTCAGCAGCAATGATCTTAGATTCCTAGTAAACTCTGTAAACTAGTTAACGGGAAACCGTAGAAAGTGCAATATTTGGTTGGTGGCGGGCTCTCCTTCCAGTAAGGGGCGTGTAGGAACATGACACCAGTTAAGTTTTTAATTAACCTGGTTGGAGCGGGGGCGAAGTGCAGAAAAGGTATGCAATAACGAAAACATGCATTTGGGATATCTGGAGCAGATCCTGAGTAGAAGGTGGGGATGCTATGGGTTAAACAACTGGTTTTGGTTTTGACAAGTTTTCGGTAAACCACTTGTATTGCCCTCTTGGGTCACAGTGATTCGTTTGCGGTCGTTAAAGAAGTTTTAATGAATATTATGTCACTTTGGAAGGGTGGCGTCTGAAGTTGACCTAACGATTACGCAAAGTAGGAAGCTTGTGTCATTGCAGGACGTCGTAGATGGAAATAATTTATGAATTATCTGTACCATGTTATAAGCGTGTTGTATTCTCATCTGTCAATTAAATAGATGAAAACACAATATGATTTTTTTTTACACGGCCGTTCAAAAAAGTTTCCATACATTTTTTTCGCCAAAACCTTATTTTTGCATGAAACGTCGAGAAATGTTGTTACTTTTTTTTTGCACGGTTTTTGAAATTTTGAACTAGAAACTTTTTTTGCACGGTACGTATCCCCCGTGCAAAAACAGAATCGGATGTATAGGGAAGGCAGAGGGCATGTGCGCTCCCAAACTATTCGCATTGGGAAACGCATGGTCAGCAGATTTTCTTGACTTTCTAAAGCACATGCTATCTTCGTGCTTGGTAACTGATATATAGCATCCGAGAAGACCCGTAGCGACAACCAGGTAAACCATGAACCATCCATGGTGCAAAAACAAAAGACCCGAAGAACAGATGTTGGCCAGCTTACTGAAGAAATGAGACGCTCAGCACGCTTTAAGGCTCTTCCAAACCAACGCGAGTTTTTTCCAGTGACAGTGACAAAAAATCGCCGTGATTTCGTTGTTGAGCCGCTGAAAGCAGTCTTATATGGTACCATCTAGACTTTCACGATGAAAATCGCTGCGACATGGCATCACTGTGGCTTAAACACGTTCATCAAACCGTGCATGCAGCGAAACATCAGCGATCGATTGTTTGTCCTTGTCGCCGCAAAATGCCACTTTGATTTTTAGGAAGCGGCTTGTCACGTAGCTAGAAAATGGGCTCAGAGAGTAGGGATTTTGATGGATAGGGAGGACAATGGACATGGAAGTTGCTGCTGAAGTGGTTTGACGAAGATAACATTCCAGGAATATAGAAGATCCAGAAGTTGGTTGGTACATGTTTGGCATGGCGTACCATTGGTACCTCGCGTACCTGAAGGAATAAAATACACCCTTCTGTGCGGCAACTCCTGCCCAGCAACTACCACTCCTACCTCCTTGCGGTAATGATCGGGGTACGAGCAATCTTAGGGAAGATCGGGTAATCAACCCCGGTGGGAACTTTGGTCGTATGCTGACGGGGAAGAGGGAGTTGCTTTTGTTTCTGCAAACCTGGAGGGTTTGTACTCCATATTATCAGCGGCTCACAACAGCGTATGTTCCCTATGTCATGGGCAGCTGATCATCGTCCGAGTGCCAGAGAAGGACTCTTAGCTAAACACTATAGCCCTCTGAACAGTTAGGGGGAATGGTCCTACGGAAATCTAGGGGATTGGTGTCAGGCCCTGCAAGCCAGCAGTAAAAAAATCAAACAACGAATAATCAACGAGAGAATACGAACCGGGACAATCGACGAAGACCACAACGACGTAAAGGGACCAGCAATTGGAAGTTCGGTACATGGAATGTAAATCTCTCAACTTCCTCGGGAGCACACGCATACTCGCCGACGTGCTGAAGGACCGCGGATTCGGCATCGTAGCGTTGCAGGAATTGTGCTGCGGCAACAAACGAGCTGGGAACAACTTTTAAACTGATGGGCGATATGCAGCGGCGCGTTATGGGGTGGTGACCGAATAATGAGAGAATGTGCAAGTTGATGATCAAAGGCCGATCAACTTCAGCATAATAACAGTCCTTACTCCGGAAGTACAAATGATGATAAAGACGTTTTTACGCACAGCTCGAACGCGAGTAATACAGCTGTCCAATCTAAGACGTCATAATCATCATGGGAGGTTGGCCAGGAGGAGCAGTTCAGACCGACTATTGGAGAGATCAGTGCCCACCAGATGATGAACAAGAACGGCTTACGATTATTTGATTTCGCCGTCTCCAAGAATATGACCATTCGCAGCACCTACTTCCAGGACAGCCTTCCATACCGATACACCTGGAAATCACCACAGCAGACAGAATCATAAATCGACTACGTTCTGATTGAAGGACGGCTTTTCTCCGGCATTATCGACGTCAGGACTAACATCGACTCTGACCAGTATCTGGTGATGGTTAAACTGAGCCCAACGTACAGTACCGACGGCAGCCCCGATAGAACCTAGAGCGGCTTAAGCAACCGGATGTCGTAACTGCATACGCGCAGCACCTCAAGTCTGCATTACCGGAAGAGAGTTACCTGGATGAAGCCCCCCCCCTGAGGACTGCTGGAGAACAGTGGAAGCAGCCATCAACGATTCAGATGAGAGCAACGTCACGTCGGGTTCGTGGGACGGAGTCGACGGAACGATTGGTCTGACGAGGAATGTAGGCAGATTGTGGAGGAAAAGAATGCAGCGTGGGCAGTCCTGCTGCAGCAAGGGACCCGGCAGAACGTGGAACGTTATAGACGGAAGCGGCAACAGCTCACCCGCCTTTTTAGGAGAGAAAAAACGACGTCTGGAGGAGATGGAACAGCTGTGTCGGTCTAAACCAACACGTAAGTTCTATCAGAAACTCAACGCATTCCGCATTGCCGCAAGCCGAGATTTGCAGGAATAAGGATGGGAGAATGTTGACGGACGAGCGTGAGGTGTCCGAAAGGTAGAAGCAGCACTTCGACGAACACCTGAATTGCGCTGAGAGCACAGGCAATGAAGGTCGGGACAATGAAGGAAATGCCTTTGTCAGTACTGCGGACGATGGAAAGCAATCAGCCCCCACTTTGAGGAAGGTTGAGGAAGCTGCTGGTAAGGATGGTATCGGAACTGAACTCATAAAGATGGGCCCGAAGTGGCTGGCCATTTGTCTGCACCTGATAGGCACAATCTGAGAAACAGAACAGCTGCCGCTGGCAATGGATCCCCATGGGGGAGTCCTAAGGACGTCCGGAGGGCGGACGTGAGTATCTCGGTAGCGGTGTTGTGAGTTACGAGAGATTTGCTTTGTGGCGCCAACTGGGCGCCCGCTTCGGTTTGGTCGTACTCTGTGTACTGGATATTGGGGCACCGGGTATCGCCAACTATGGTAGCCCGCAACTGGCACGTGGTCGGTAATTGGTCAGATTATTGGTCGGCCGCAACTACCGTTCCACGCAATCGCTGGTTTCCGACGCACAAAGGTGTTGAGGGGCACACTCAAGCCACTACCCAGTAAAATATCTCCGGTGCGGCGGCCACACTTCTTCTTCTGAGGCGTGTTATATAATTTTTGGCTTCGAGCTGGCACACTTCTGTAGTCCAGAGCAATCTGTCACTGACTGATCCCGAACTCTCGTTTTCACTCAACTCCCAGCCCCATCTTATGATGCTCTAACGGTGCCTTGTCTTCGGGTCGGGTATTTCCGCCCCCATCCCCACCCACTTCACTTGACTGGCTGAATTCACCACCCACTTTAAACGCTCAGGTGCCGTTAGATCGACACACTCAATGCCCGCTCATTTCAAGTGACCGTTAAGCTACCTTAACATTTTCTTCCCTACATCCCCACTGGCGTGCAAAGTTACCGTTCGGTAACGTCGATCAGCATGGATTCGTGGCAGATCGCTCTACAGCTACCAATCTACTCTGTTTAACTTCATACATAACCGAGAGTATGTCGAAACGCTTTCAAACCGATGTAATTTACACAGACTTGACTGCAGCCTTCGACAAGCTGAATCATAACGTTGCAGTCGCTAAACTTGATCGGCTTGGGATACATGGCTGTTTTATCTAATGGCTTCAGTCGTATCTCACTGGTCGACATCTAGCCGTCCTTATAGGAGACTGTTCGCTGCTGGAATCCCGCAAGGTAGTCACTTGGGACCATTGATCTTCCTGGTCTACTTCAATGATGTAAACCTGGTAATTGAAGAACCTCAATTATCGTACGCGGATGACCGCAAACTGTACCTCCGTATTCGTTCCATCGACGACTGTTACTTTCTCCACCAACAGCTGAATGCCTTTGCGGATTGGTGTAATCTAAATCGGATGGAAGTGAACCCTTCAAAATGCTCAGTTATATAGTTCTCGCGCAAACAGCAGCACATATTACACAGTAATACATTGTCAGGAGAAAAAATCAAACGTGTCAGCCAAGTCAAGGATTTAGGAGTGATCCTGGATGCACAGCTATCGTTCAAACAACATGTGGACTACGCCGTTGGTAAAGCCTCCAGAGTACTTGGGTTCATCTTCAGAACAGCTAAGGAATTCACGGAAATTTACTGTCTGAAATCTTTGTACTGTTCTCTATCTCGCTCCATCCTGGAATACTGTTCGATTATTTGGACTCCCCACTACAACAACGGCGTCTTAAGGATCGAGTCTATTCAACGACGGTTCTTGAGATATAAGCTGCGACTATTACCTTGGTCGGATCCTTTTCGCCTGCCTAGCTACCGAAGTCGTTGGCAATTGATCGATCTGGAGTCACTATCGGTTCGTCGAGATACGGCAGGAGCGTTACTGTTATCGGACGTACTTCAGGGGCGTATTGATTGCCCGTATATTTTGAATGAAATCAACATAAATGTCCAACCTCGTGCTCTCAGGAACAGGTCTATGCTGCGACTGCCGCTTCAGCGAACAAACTACAGCACTCACGGTGCTATCAATGGCATGCAGCGAGTATTCAACAGAGTTACCACTTTGTATGACTTCAATTTGTCCCGCCATTCGCTCCGTACGAGATTTAGTTCGTTTTTTTCCAAGTGCTTCCTAATTTGACCTTTCTTGAATGTTATTGTTTGTGAAAGCTATTAGTGTTGACATGTTCATTTGTTGAATGTTTTAAACGTGTATTATTAGATTTTAAGTTTTATCATTGGGTCTTAGCCCTTTGACTAATAAATGTTGTCTACAAAGGAAAAACATTTATATTTTTGAGTGGTTTTTCCAATCACGAGTTCAAGAGCGATTTGTCTAAAGTGATTTTTTGACTATTTTTTTGTTATTGACATAACTAAATATATTGATGGAAACAACAAGTTTGCTGGAGACAGTGTTTTGTAGCGCTTTGAAATTTTGATATTAATCGTTTTGAAGTTTTCGTCGAAAATTTCACTATAGTTAAAACATTATAGTTTTAAAACTTGTGATTGGAAATAAATATACAAAAATATGTGGTATAACACAAATTTTATTTGAATCGGTCCATAGATAACTGAGATAACAAATTTGGTAACTTTGTATGGAAAATCTAAAAAGTTGACTTTTGCACTATAGTTAAAACATAATTACTTTTAAAACTTGTGATTGGAAATAAATATACAAAAATATGTGGTAAAACACAAATTTTATTCGAATCGGTCCATAGATAACTGAGATAACTTTGTATGGAAAATCTAAAAAGTTGCAATTTTTTTCTCCAATACTCTTTGATAGCAATCCAAGCCAAGGCGAAGTCGCATCATTTATATCACTTGACAGCAACTGTAGCAAACAAATTGATATAAAGTGGAATTTTTATACATGGATTAGTCAGATATAATACCAAGCTTTAATTTGAGGCACATTTTTTTCAGATTGGATGATTATTGCAAACACGTCCTAAAAAAAGTCAAAAAAGAGCCAAAAAGGTTAAGCATTTGATAGAGCGTCAAGCCGCAATCAGAACCATTTTGACGATAAGGCTGACCATAACGAGCAACATGTAGAATTCGTCGGGGTTCCTGCAAATATGATATCAGTTGTATACTAGTTGAGAAAAATTTGGTCAACTTTTTGAGCATTTTTGTAGGATTTTTGAGTGCTATTGCACAATTGCAGTTGTATTGAAATTTTAAGTCGAAAACTTAAAATCAAGATTGAGGAATCTCGTCCTAGGGATTTTTTTTAAAATTGGTCCAGAGGTGCAGAATGACCTCAGGAATCGAGCCCTGTGCTCAGATTTGATGGACGATTTTTTTGCATAATAACGGTCTGTCGGGACACCGTGCATCTATTGTTCTTTTAACGAAAAGACGAAACCGCGATGGAACTCAACTGTCACCTAGTTTTGGCTCTGAGATTAATGTGATTGATCAGTTTAAATACCTCGGAGTCATTCTAGATTCCAAACCGTTTTGAGCACTCCACATTAAGGCGCAAGAAAAAATGGCACAAAAGTCAAAACTGAAAAAGCAGTTTTCTCCTTTTAAAACAACAAATCGATAAAAGTAAAAACACACAGCCTTTTTATTTGGCAAATAAAAGAGCTGTGTGTTTTTATTTTCTTCGATTTGTCTATTTAAAACGAGAAAACTGCTTTTTCAGTTTTGACTTTTGCACCATTTTTACTTGGACCTTAATCTCAGACTTAAAAAAGCTAGCATGGCTTTTGGTAAAACTTAGGGCCTCAACCCAAGTATATCAAATGGATTTACACAACAGTTGTTCGACCAATATTGGCAAATGTATGTCTTGTGTGGTGGTGACATGACGAAGTGAGAACAATCCAATAAAAATTAGGCCATCTCTAGAGGCTTTGCTTGATGGCGATGTCTGCGTTCTCTATGACTCCCACGGCAGTGCTCGAGGCTCTTTTCGACGTTGCGCCACTACACATACATCTTAAACAGCAAGAAAGCACTTTCTTGCACTTACCGTTTATGGGTATTGGATCTACTGAAGAAAAATCCAGTTAATCGTAGATCTACACACACTTCGTTGTTTCCACTTTCGGTAAATTGAGACAAAATTGTCCTTGCTCAAAGTGATCTCACAATTGCTTGTCACTTTCCTTACAGGTCATTTACCACACAATTCCCTTCACGGGAAGAGTGGACGTCTGGCTATTTGGAAAGAAATAAGTCAAACAATGTAGTATGTTACACTGATGGCTCCCTTCTTGAAGGTACAGCTGGTGCTGGTGTATATTTTCGTGAACTAAGGCTAAATCAGTTTTACCCACTTGGTAGGCACTGCACCGTTTTTCAGGCGAAAATGTTTGGTCTTATGTGTAGAATTCAATCAGCACTTCAGCACCACGTATAGGGCAATGTACAGAAGTGATCAACAGCTCTTGCTTCGGCCAACTCAAGGTCGAAGCTTGTTATCGCATGTTGAACTCAAATTGATTGAATTTAGTCAACTCTGTAAACCTTGTATGGATATGGAGCATCGCATGACTTCATTGGCCCTGAGCATGCTATTCCGATTTCTAAGTGCTGGGTGAAGCTTCAGATCAATTATTGGGCGTTAACTCAGCACAAGCAACACTGGAATAGTTTGGAGCTAGTCTAGCAAAATTGAACATTACTGAGCCATCTCCAAATGTTCCGAAGTAGGGGAACTTACGTATTATCGGCAGTTTAAGCCGATGCCGCACGTCTTTTGTAATTTTCTCGGACATCAGCAGACAAATTCCGTGTTTGTCTGTTTACATTTATGCGCTGCTCAATCCTCTATCAATTCACAACGACAGACTTGTCAAAATATGTTTCGAAACGTTTTTACAACGCTGCGAATATCTCTTGTCAGTGTGCCTCATTCTCTTCGGCAACTTTTCCATATCAAATGCAGGCGAATCTGTTCGGCAGCTCCAAATCAGTCGCATTCTGAGGCGTCTTCTGTTGAATTGATGACATCTCTGGCGATATTGTTTGTTTAGTCTCGGAAATCTCGTCAGCGGGAGGCGGGCAGAACAAAGAAGCATCTGAATATTTTCATTGATGTGTTTTGATAGAAAATACTGTGTATTTGGCGTTTGAAATTTGGTTGCCGATAATAGTCGAATGGTGCCGAAGCCGTAAGTCTCCCTATTTAACAAATCTGTCGAAGCATAATTGCAGTTTCTTGATTTCTTGGTGATTCCAATTAGTTGGTAAACACTTATTAAGTGAATCTAAGAATTTAAGAAGTCTGAATCTTCAGGATATTCTGTTATTCTAAACCCGCTGTGGTAATTAGGCTCTCTTACGCTCGTTTGTTTTACAGTGCCTTTTTAGGGTGCTATTTGAACCAATTGTGGTATGAAGCAATATGCTCTCATTTCGCCAATGCGAATTTCCCTCTTCGCCACCCCTATTTCCTTTTCAAATATGGCGATGACACAAATTCCTAATTGATGGGGAACGTTCCCTTGGGAGGCGGCCTTTGGATACCTACTACCTGATAGAGGATTGTATCAGAGACGCGATTCCTACACTAGTTGTAGATCTTGGGTGAGACTAATTAGTTTGATTTTCTGAACATTCATTACAATTGTGTGTTTTTTTGCAAATTGTATTCATGTGATGACAGGCAAAGAAAACCCTTCATTCAATAGCTTTAAATATAAATAAATGAAAACGCGAATATTGTACTTTATCATTTAATTCCACTAGAATTTGTATCTTTTGACAGATACGCGTATTTCGACCTTAACTGGACGGCCGTCTTCAATGTCGTGAACCAGACTCGACTTCGTATACGTATACGATACTGAAAACGGCCTTCCAGTTGAGGACGATATACGCGTATACGCGAAACGATACACACTCTAGTGGAATTAAATGGTGTAGTACTAAATTAAATTTTTCACAAAACTGCTCAAAAGGTTATCAACTATATATATATGCTTACAATAATGCTAAGTTGCAGAAATATACTATGTTTCAGAGATAAAAGAGCACCATGAAGAAGATAAAGAAGGTTTTATCAGGCAAAGCAAGCTTATTCCGTGTATAAATCCCATTTATATGGAGATTACCGGTGATCTAAAGTTGGAACCCATTCGCACTCAGTGCTGTGTTACATCTACCCTATTGTGTTTTAAAACGAATTACTGGAGCGCACTGAAGCCTTATCAGAGGAACTTTCTGCGCATACACGCTCTACTGTGCAGGCTTCACGTGTGTGACAATTGACTTTGCGGGCAGCCGCCAACAATACACGACCCCACCTACTCGATTATGCACTGGAGTGAAACAAATGGCAAAAAAATGTTTAATTTTCGTCACGTTCCAATCACAATGTGGTCGAAAATGGGAACATAAATTTCGGTGAACCATGCGTGAAAAATATCCGACCGAAAAATATTCAACCAGGTCCCAAGTGCTTCATCAGTACTCGGCGTGAGGCTTTTGGGCACTCGCAGATAATTAAAATCTACTGTCATGATTGTGCACAAATAATGAGAATCCGATGCTGTTATTTTCCATCAACAGGAAACATACTGCTCACTTGTTGGGCTGCTACCAATCAGTGGCGAAAATGTTAAAAATATATATTGAAATTGGATTACATTGCAGTCAAGTGGGCGAAAATGACGGTCTTAATTCATACTTCATTGGAACGAACCGGCGCACGAGATGATTAAAATTTATAATAAAATATCTCTTGTCGAGTCCGGTTCATACTAAACGGGAACGCTATCCTCCGGTCGTTATCATTCGAAACGAGGCCAAAATTTGTGATTTTTGAGAAAGGTTTTCAAAAAGATTGCTAATGAGTACACTTTTCTTATAAACTTTCAAATTATCTACAACTTTACCTAAAACTCTATTGCTGTATCTCCACTTACACGTAAAATAGTGAACGTAAATAGACCAAATTGAACAAAAATTCAACAAATTATTTAAAAATTATAACATTATAATATTTTCGAAGGATGTTTTAACTGATTATAACTACTCAACCAGACAAATAGAACAAGACTATAAAAGAATGTGTTTGTTCCGAAATAAGTTTTTTTTTATCATATGTTGTTAGGAAAAACAACAACAAATATAACAAAAATACCAGCAAATACAACAAGTTTTATTATAATTATTACGAAATTATTATGTAATCTTATTAAAGGATATTCTTATAAAATAAAATAACAAATAAAATTAATATTCGTAATTTCGGTTTACAGCACACGTAGAAACTCTATGTGAGAAATTCAAGCAATGTTGTTGTTGAGGCCATCAGCAAGCTGCCGAGGTGTTTTCATTACACCGCGCCGGCAGACGAACATGCCTCATGCTGAGGCCCCAAACCGCACATATTACATCCGCACTTTTCGATAATATACTGTACTTACCTTTTCTCCAGTTATCATACCAATGTAGCGCAGACACTACTGAAAAACAATAACTATTAGCTGAAAAGTGGATCAGCATATTCAATCCGATCTTTGTAAACATCAACACACAATCATTTATTGTTATGACATTTCAATACATATTATTCAGCTGCAATAACACACAACAAAAGGTTGCATACAAGAAGAAGTAAACATCATATTGTGTGAGAGTTGAATAGGGTAAAGGAGTATAAATAGGGCACGGTAAACTCTACCAAATCAGTTGTAAATAAATCGTGAGCTTCAAAACATCTCTCCGTGTAATTATTCCCTACCGGATCGTATCCGCGGGAACAGTTGTTATAAATGTGTTACAAAAAATTTAACAAGTTAAAAACAAACCCATCTAAATACAAGTTTATATTACCTTCTGTTGTTTCAACTGCTGTTGATATACTTGTAATGCGGTTCTGGCCGGGTAGCTTACTTATTTTAGAATTATTTAAGATTTTCGCAAATGTATTCATCAAAACCGCCAAATGGTCACGTTCACTCAATCTCAATCGATGACGTGTGCCCTTAAGCCACCATTCCAGAGCCCATTAGCATTTGGTAATTCGCTTCTTCCCTTCCCTAGCCAGTTCCATTAAAATTGAAGAGCAGCTCCCGGATAATATCTTCGATTGAACAAAAATCGATTTATCGTTATGGGTGGCAGGTTTTTTTTTCTTTCTGGCTTTGCTATTCCAAATAAAATTGTGACCAGCCAGCCTCACTCCTCCTGGAAGCAAGTTGAAACGAGCGAACGTGAAACGATTTCTGATAGGAATTTATGATGATGCGGCATGGAGCACTGATGACGACTCGGGTCGGGTCGGTGTCAGATCGTCCCGGGGTTCCCTAATTTGATCAACTGGATTTAGCTACAGTTGGTGCATTTTTTGGGGGGAGGAGGAGGATGAAAGGTAATGTAGTTTTGAGGCTGGGATCATTTTTTTTTCATTGGTGAAGATCACACCCCTAGGCGGAAAATCATTCGAGCGGTGAGGAATTTTCGATGCAAAGTAAACGTGAAAATCAGGTCAATCGTGATGATGATGGAACCATCTTATTGGGCATTTCCAGCTCAGAACGCAAATAAAAATGTCATTCCCAGACCTAATATTTTCAAAGTACATGAGGCTTCCCGATATGACACATCCCATATAAATTTTGCTAATTTTCCTTTAATAAGTTTTGAAAAGCACCTAAAAAAATTGTTTTGCTCACGTTTTTTGCATGATTTTCAATTTAGCACCAACAGCTGTTCATTTCATCCACAGTGCAGGTAAAATTAATATTTCAAGCGTGTGAATAAGGGCGTAAGTCGCATGATCGATTTCTCTTCATCGATCCTCTCTTCTGTGAATAAAGTTGACAAGTTGCAAATTTGTTAGCATGTTTTCACTCTTGATCGCTTGGCAACGATTCAATCTTGCGTACTGAAGTGGAAAAATGCTGATAAACTTGCAACTTGTTACCTCTATTCACTGAAGAGAGGATCGATGAAGAGAAATTGACCATGTGACTGACGCCCTTATTCACACGCTTGAAATATTAATTTTACCTGCACTGTGGATGAAATGAACACCGTCCAAAAAACCCGTCCTGTCACCAGAAGACGCCGCACGGAGGACTCTGCTTCTTCCGTCAGTATCAGATGGTGACTGAGACAATTTGACCCTCTTCGCAGGCATCTAGCCTCAAACGACTCAGGAACATGACAAAACGAACCACCGCTAGAGCAATGAACTATGGCTTACATGGAAATTAATAGGACTAATAGCAGAGCACTCTCCTACCTGCTCGGTGTGAGAGTAAAAGAGCAGAAGAGAGTGGAGAGTAGATGTAAATATAGAAAAGTTTAAAATAGATCTGTATCGATAAAGAAGCTGCAGATCAACTATGATTCCGGCACAGTGGTAGCCATGAGCACAGAGTGCCTTTCAAATAATTATAAGAAAAAGAAAAGATATATTATTAATGTGTCCCATGAAAAAATAAATATTGAAAAAAAAAAAAGTTTAGATCAGGCAGATGAAAATTGTCACAAATGTTTTCATGTTTTTTTTTTGTGGTGTTAGTTTTGGAAAATATTTAATTTTTTTGTCTATAACATTTATTATAGCTATAAATATCGTTTTTGTGCCACTTTTTGTTGAATATGGGTGATTTCATACCATCACCGATCTGTTCCAAATGTTGGTCAAATAATCATGAACTTTAATAATGCACAGAGCCAAATTTGTACGCCAATCGAACCACTTCATGACTTTGCTTGCATTCTTCAAATAATATATTCGGAACCATTTGCAATAGAGAAAAATAACCTTTGACAATCGCTTGAGGGGTCTAAAAGATATTTGTTTTTGTTGGAAACAGTGTAGCCAAATATGCTCATTTTTTATTTCAAAACATCAATTCGATTTTTCGTGGAAATTTTCATTACTTTTACATTGCATTGTGTTTGACAAAAAACATTTCAATTGAAAATATTTAATTCCTCGCGGTGTTTTGAGCCGACCTTTTGATATTAATAATAAAAGTTAAAAAAAAACATTTTCCTTATAAAATCCCCAGCAATATTGGATTTAGATGCACGTTTTATTGCTCAATGCAAAATTAAGGTACTTTATGTTGATTCAGAAATAAAAAAGAAAAATAAAATAGATGATAGTGTTGCCAAGTTATCTGGTTGTAGTTAATGGTGTAAGTACAAAATATATTTAAATGCATCAAGTTAAGTTTCAAGTTGCAGCGTTGTCAAACATGCAAAATATGTATCGAAAATCAAAATTTTACCATAATTTGAAATGTTTGTCAAATGATTGACCTAAAAGATAAAACGCCTGTATTTAAAAAAAATCTAATCTAGCAACACTGTAATTTCATGGTTGATTAGAGTAGATATTTTGTCTTTAAATATAACGACTGGAATGGATTATCTGGCAACACCAATGTGAACTTTTTTTTAAACGGTTGTTTTTTTAGTTCTCATTCAGCCCAGAACACGTAAACATTGCATTGAGTAATAAAATTTTCAAGATTATAAGGAACTTTTTATTGAAAATACGTACTTTTGACTTGAAGACGCAGTTTCTCAAGATTAGTTGAAAACATTTCGGAGAGTTTAATGTTTTCGGCAGTTTCATGTTTTATGAAAATGATAGAATCAAAACTCTTTAAATAAAAAAAAAAACTCATTAAACTAAAAATCGCTTCAATTTTTATTAATTTAAAAATAAGCGTAATATGCGTAAATAAGCAAGTAGTGCAATTGTTCTGGCCGAGCAGTTTAGGCCCTAGAAAGAGGAGAAATTTGAATTAGAAGACAGTAAATCATTAAAAGTCGATTTGCTACTTACCAACCAAACCATTCACACTCAAAATAATTATATTTGTTTATTTTCTGCCGAGTTGACAGTAGCAAAATTTGATTACACAATAGTATTAGTAGGCATTCATGAGTTACTAGTGAGTGCCAACCTACACAGTCTCATTTTGACAAACTGACTGCATCGACTTGCATGCAAGTTTAGACAGGGAAAGCAAGTGTCACATAAAGGCGTGTGTTTACATGCACACAAATCGACGGTTATTTTTCTGCAGGAAGACTGAGGATAAATCAAATCTATTGAATTTAGAGGGCAAATGAAGGTTGAAAAACAACCAAATAATAGACTCAATCAGGTAAAGACCCACGGGGTGGGAAATGATATAAATAGAGACCCTGATGCCATGTATAAATCAGTATCAAACTACCATCGAAAGTGAAATATACTTACCAATCTAGCCCAAACCAAGTCGTTATTCGTTGACGGTTGAAAAAGTGAACCAAGTCGTGAAAGCTGCCCCATACCAGTGAATCGAACCAAAGTTCCAGGGAACGTGACTCTCAAAGAGGTGATTCGCAAGTTAACCCTTTCCTGCCCGGTGACCTAAAATTCTTCCTTTCGGAAAAAAGGTCGCTGCGAAAACAGCAATACTGTATGCAAAAAAAAATGTTTTTTTTTTCGAGATTCTTTCAAACAATGTGCATTAAATGTGCTGGAGGTCGTTTTTCTCTATATCTAACAGTTTTAATGATATAAATTGAACAATGTAAGCAGAATCATGGGTTTTTGTCAAGTCGAAATAGAAAATGTTTGATATATTTCATTTCAAAAACAAGTTCTTTGGGAGATTTCCCTATAAATAAATAATATCAGAATAACTTTTTTCTGATCTCCAGCCGTTTTCAAATTTTGCATGTGTTTTAATAAAATAAACACATTTTAAACGTTTTGGCCCATTCAAAATGTTATTCGAGGTATCCAACTTTATATTGTACTTACAATCACGGAGGATGTCTAATGCGCATAAGCAAGTATTGAAACGAAAGCGTAGAGGGCCACGATAGATGTGAAGAACGCATTCAACAGCGCCAGCTGGGAGGCCATTGGCACAGCGCCAGCGTTGCACAGAATGCGGATTCCAGACTACTTGTGCCAGATTTTGAAAAGCTACTTCCAAAACTGACTACTGAAGTACCGACGCTGGCCCGAAGGAGTTAAGAATAACGGCTAAAGTCTCACAATGTTCCATACAGGGTCCAACGCTGTGGAATGCGATGCACAGAGGGGTCCTATCTCTGAAGCTACCGAAGGGGGTCGAGATCGTTGGCTTCGCCGATGACGTCGTCCTAATGGTAATAGGTGAAAGGCAAGAGGAAGTAGAAATGCTGGCAGCCAAGACAATTGGCCTGATCGAAGTTTGGATGGAAGAAGCCAAGCTGAAGATAACCCACCATAAAACGAAGGTGCTCCTAGTTAGCCTGGGGCGCGGCGCCGCAGAACAAGCGGAATCGTTAGAAGTTGAACAGCGCTTTCCGACTCATCACCATGCGACTGGTGGCTACGTACAGGACTATATCATCGGAGGCGTCATGCGTAATCGCCGGGTTGATCCCGCTCTGCATCATCCTGTCCGAAGACACCCAGACAAACAAAATGTACGTATAACGAAATCACCTGGAGGCGCTGTATGTGCAAAATTTCACTTATAAGATATCGTGAAAAGGCCTTCTACGTTCAAAAGTGGAGGCGATATGCGTGCATATGTTATGTGATGAATGATAACATACAATGCGAGTGAATAAATATTTTTCGGAGCTAACCTATAATCTTATGGGGGAACGGACCTGGTGTAGTGGTTAGAACACTCGCCTCTCCCGCTGAGGACCTGGGATCGAATCCCATCCCCGACATAGTCACTTATGACGTAAAAAGTTATAGTGACGACTTCCTTCGGAAGGGAAGTAAAGCCGTTGGTCCCAAGATGAACTAGCCCAGGGCTAAAAATCTCGTTAATAAAGTCAAACCAACCAACCTATAATCTTATGCGACTTAACTTATGATAACAAATGTTGATTTGACAGCTGATACGGATTGATTCGACTTACTTTGTACGAGTATACGGGACGAAACAAAATGTACAAATGAACTCAGAAAAGAAGTGAACTTCCACCTGACACAGTTCTTGTAAGGTCAAGGCTGCTTCAAGCAATATTGGCACCGATTCGGCCATGCGTCTTCACCATACTTTACTGAGTGCATGGAGATTGAAGAAACGCCAGAACATGTTGTCTTCGACTGCCCGAGGTGTTCAACATAGTACGAAACACAATGGTGGCTGCTTTTCCGTCAGGAGACTCTCCATCGGAGTAGGCTAGCTTCACTGTCGAGAACTACGGCAAGTAGTATCGATCACGTCGAATCGCCGACTTTGGGTCGTCGCGACACGTCGGGCGCTTGCGAACCGGAAATCACCCCTCAACCAGAATCGTAAGACCGATCTCGGAATCCAACCGGTTTGCCCGAAGAGCATGACAAGCAGAGCAATGGAGTCGAGCGTAGCACAGTAGCACCTATCAAAAAAAAATCTTACATGGCCCAGGCTTGTGGCCGGCCCGAAAATGTGAAAAACGTTGAACAGACAAATTGCAGCCAGAGCAAATAGAGCAAGAGGAGCGTAATAAGCCTCAAAAAAAAAAAGACCTCAACAAGCCCTCACCTCCCTGAGCTACTTCCTTGGGGACATTGGACTTGAAGCCCAATCCAAATGAAGGTGGCGTGGTACAGAGTTGTTTTCTACTTTTTTCTTTGTTTCCACACTCGAGAAGTGCATCCGCAATAGCCCGTTGAGCCCCCCAGATGGCCGGGTTAGATGAAAGTTTCTAGCTTTGCTAGAAGTGCGAAATTTTCACGTTTCTCCCAATAGCCCGATTCTCTAAAAAGTTTTTTGCACTCATAATTGACATAACTTCTACTCCTTGAAATACTTTTTACCGTAAGGACGGCATTCACCGCTCCTGACATTATTTTTACTGAACCAATGTCTGTAACAAAAAATACCAAGATGAATTAGGATGTCAAATAGGATCATGTTAAAGTAGAATTCATTTAATTTTATTTTCTATAGGTATTGTCGGGTAAACATAATTTCATGCTGTTCAGGGAGTTAAACGTAATTTCAATATTGGTTTTTCATGGTGTAGCTACTGCGATAGAGCAGTATTTCTTTAAGGGGGGGGGGGGTGTTGTGCGTATTACACTTTTTGCTTTTGAAACTATCACCGAGAGTCGACTTGTGCACTCCCATAGTTCGTATTCCGTGCGAAAAAAGTGTTGAATTTATCCTTAAAAAGCGTATTGAAGGACTTGAACTTTAATCAACTCGTGGGGCAAAACGGCCGCTCCTATTTGATAACACCAAAACAGCCGTTTGAATTCAAATTCCAGCAAACGTAATGCCAAGCTGTAGTTACGTGCCAATTTGAACCTTACAAATGCACATTTTTCGAATCAGCTTGTATACTATAATCGAACAATAACATCTGATCAAACGCCCGTATGTATGCAACGTATTTGCAAGCATGATTGCGCATACGCGCGCGCGAACGACTAACGCCTAGATCAGGTGGCTCGTTTTACCCCGCAAAAAATAAAAATGCAGATAAGCAAGCATTTTATAAATATTATTTTTTCAAACAAAAACAAATGTTTTATCTTGCGTCTGATGTAAAAAGTGTTATTAAATATATAAAAACAAATTTTTGACAGAACTTAATGTGTTGAAATGCTGTTAAATGAGCGGTGGATGGCGTCCTTACGATATACAATATTAATCAATTCTAAAAACGAATCGTTTACGTGATTTGCATTTTGAGCTGGAAATGCATCTGGAAAACGAATTATGCACGGCGGTTTCCCTCGGATTCAAATATTGATAATCGTGAAAGAATTTTAGGTGCAAATATCGACGCACATTCCTAATCCAGATGTCGGAGAGTGTGACCAAATACCACAGTAGAAAAGAACGTAGAAGCACATAATGTCGTGGTAATTGTAGCTCTCATGTTTCCCTCAGCATATGGGGTACGGTGTGGTCGTTTATCATCGTTCCAGTAGGGTAATCTGCTGTGAGGGAAAGATCTCCGGAGCACACTTGGTGAGAAAATTGAGCTTTTAAGCAACAGCCAGCCAGGAGGCGGGCGATGGTTTGGAACACGACCCTTGAAACAGTGCACCGAGGTGGCGGCGACAACGGTGGACAGCGCACAGTGGCCCGAAGCAGGTCAAATGTCGAATATATGGTATTCTATGTGACTCATTGGTACTATATCAAGGATGGAGCTTCAGAATCGTTCTCAAAATTTAATTCTGAATCCTAGGCAGAGCTTTCTTCTTGGCATTACAACAGCATACAACATGGCTGGCCTGGAAATTTGTTTGAAGATTAAAAGCTTATTCTTAAGACAAAGTTTTGATTTTCTATTAATGAGTGGATATGGACATTTTATATATTTGTTACATTTGACTTCAATGTCCTCATTGTATTTTTTTAATGAGCTCTAGATACTTAACTTCATTTGATCAATTCATTGGAACCCCTATCATACAGACAATCTGTCTACTTGAAGTTTTCAAATAAACAGCTTTTGGTTTATATGTTAATACTTTCAGTTGAATTTTGGAAGCATTGGGAGAAATCTTCCATTTTTGCAAGTATGAAGAAAATATATTCAAACTTTTTTGCAATCTACTACAGATGACACGCAGGTTTCGTCCTTTGGCGGAGATGCTTATGTCATCCGCAAACAAAGATTTTTGTCATCCCTGAGGTAATTCAGATAGGTTAGATGTAAAAATATTGTACAATATTGATCCAAAAATAGTGCCTTGAGTAACACCAGCTCTTACAGGAAGTTTTCAGATTTGAAGTTCCGATAATTAACCTAAAATGTACGATTTGACAGATAACTTTGGATTATTCTAACAATGTATGTTGAGAAATTAAATTTTTTAAATTTTAAAATCAAGCTTTGATGCCAAACACTGTTAAATGCTTTTTCTATGTCTAGAAGAGCACACCAGTAGAATAGCCTTCAGATTTATTAGAACGAATCAAATTAGTTACACATACAATTTGATGTCCATGTCAGAATCCGAACTGTTCATTGGCAAAAATTGGATTTTCGTTTATGTGGATTATCATTCTGTTCAAAATGACCTTGTCAAAAAGTTTACTCATAAAAGAAAGCAAACTGATTGGATGACAGCTAGAAGCTTCAGCAGGAGTTTTGTCTGGTTTAAGATTGGTACAACCTTGGCATTTCTCCATTTGTCAGGAATATATGCCAACTCCAAACATTAGTAAAATATATCAACAAAAAATTATAAGCTATTTTTTGTAAGTTTCTTGATGAGGATGAGGAAAATTCTCGCTGAACATTACTAAAGGACCTAAGTACAAATGAGAGATTCTCTCCTCTCTCGTTCTCTTTCGATTATAACAGTGGAATACTAAAGATTTTGGGAGGTTTTTCACTATAGATCGAAAGGCAATTTCCTTGACTAGCGTTTCATACAAAAAACGCAACAGAAGAGGTTAATGAGACTCAGTTATTAATGAAAGAGGAAGTAAACAAAGAGAGCCTCTCAATGTTAGTTAGGTCCTTTAGAAACGTTGCGCGAGAATTCCATCATTGCCTGGGGCTTTCATATTGTCGTTGTCACTTATTCTAAATCAGTCTCCAAGAAATTTTCGAAAACGTTCTCTTGTTGTGAATGATTTCAAGGTCCTGAGTAGTTTGATTTTCAATTGGACAAGTAAGTTCTAAATTAAAATTATACGCTTTCAAACTGCAAAGCAAGTTTTTGAGCTTTTTCGCAATTAGTTAGTAATAATGTGTTTTCCTCTTTCAAGGCCAGAAGTGTCTACAAAGATTTTTTTCTCAAATTTTTTGATAATTTCTAGAAGGGCTTAGAGCCAGGGCTCAATTTAGAAAATGTATTTTCAAAATTTTAGTTTTTTTTTTATTGAGGAACCTGTGGAGGGCGGAATATCTTTTTTTTTTTTTTGTTTCAGTGACCATTTCTATGAAATTTCCTTCAAAAATCATGTTTTTCCAACAATTTGGAAGACATTCGAACTTTTGACCATCATTTGCGCAAAGTGCGGCCACTTTGCAGCGGAAAGGTCCTTCTGTTTATAGTGGGTGCTAGCTAGATAGTGGCAGGCAACTCAGGAAATGCCGTCCTCCATGTATTCTTGCGCCGAGGAAGACAGCGTCAGCACCTGTGCAATCAACGCCTTCCATATTTACGGGTTGATGATTATTATCATCATTATCATGGGAACCAGTTGGCTGCCGCTTGTTGGTGGAAAAGCGCCTGGATTCGTTCCCATTGTTATACAGCCCGCTTGCAGCTTGTAGCAATATACTGGCAGCTAGCACTAGTGGTGGTTGTTGTTGAGAAAATTATCTGTAAGAGGGAAAAGCTCCGCTTTCTGGTGCAGGTACAAGCTAAGATAAAGAGGCTGCTATTTACGGGGTCATGCACCCATTCAAATGAGGAGTTTAATTTGAGAACCGAAGGCGAACGATATCGCACTAGGTTGTTGGGTGTGTTTCCGTTTAGTGAATTACAATCATTTTTCGGGTACAACTTCCACGTGGCCTTGTTCACCACGATGCAAACAAGACAAACAATGTTCCCTTCGGATAACATCACATTCTGGGAAATGGGGTTTGCTTGCATCGGAGGTGCATCGGAGAAAAGCAAATCAAAAATCAATTTCCTCTCTCTACGAATACGGTCAAGTAATAGATTTCTCCACAGAAATTGGAAAGGTAATTACTTCAATTTGCATAATTGAACGGGGAATCTCTGGATTGAGTTATGAACTTCGTTATCGGGACTAATTTGATGTCCATTCCTGTTTAATGAGAAGATTATTGAGAAAGATAGAAAACACAAGCCTGTTGTATTAGTTTCATCATTTCATTTTGAAACTAATTAATGCTGTAGAAAGTGCAATAAAATTAGATTATACATAAATACCATATACTTGTTTCCCTTAGTTTAATTAGATAAGTAATGCCAAAAAATCAAACATAATCATTTCAATTTGTTTTGAACGACCAGACGAAACTATTCACACTAAAGTCAGCATCTTTGTCTTATACAAAACAAAAGGTTTAAATGCTTCGTTATGACCCAGCGGTCTTCGGTGAGGATCGAGCCCGACATATTTAGTAGCCAGACGGTCTACCTATATGCTGCGAAACGAGATCTTTCAAAGGGGAACTGAATTCGATTGCCATGAAGTAGGGTATAAGAAACAGATGTATAGAATGGTAATTCGTGGTTGAAGAATATGAATAAGCTGAACTGCGTCTGTACTTCTATTACGCGCTCGACGTTTTCCCGCTCTGTGCTCTTGCAACTTGCCAGTGGTTTGCTCTTGCATGTTGAGCAGACTGCCTTTTCATCTTCCTTCGCTTCTATGTCTCATTCCGTCGTTCATCCTCTTCTTCCCTTCTCGCTTCCTTCTCCTCCTGACTTCCCCCGGCGTCGGAGGTTGTCACCAGTACCGGTTGAGGAGACGTCCGCACTGATGCTGCCCCGACTACCGGCGGCTATCGCAGGGGAGATCTCCATCTTCTTACTTCGTCAGGCTGACTCGAGTACCGAGATCGGTCAAACGATACCGGTTGAGGGTTGACTTCCGGTTCATTAGCGCCCCGACGACCCGATGCCAGGCACTGCTCTCTGCTTCTCGTTTCGCTGTTTTTTCGCAAGTTTTTCTGCAAGATAGACGTTATCTTCACCACCATCGTGCGCCAGATTCCAAAGGTTAGGATCGCTAACCATTTTGCTTATTATTCTGTCTGCATTGAAGTCTTGACCAAAAACAACTGCCGCCGCGCTTCATTGCATGTTGAACCTCGGGCAATCGGAGACAACATGTTCCGGCGTTTTCTCTCTTTCTCTCACTACACACGGGACAGAATGGTGACCGAGCGTGGCCGAACCGATGCAAATACTGTTTGAAACAACCGTAACCTGACAGGAACTGTATAAGGTGGAAGTTCATTTCGCTATGCTCCCTGTTTACCCAGGTCAACACATTCTGGATGAGTCTATGGGTCCACCTACCTTTCTCAGACGCATCCCATTATTGCTGCCAATTGTCCAGGGAGCCGATCCTCGCCAATTACCTCGCCTGTCTAGTTCCTCTTCGCTGATACAACTCGATGTCTTCTCCCTGGGTGATGCAAATCGGAACCATCCCGGTGATCACGCATACTGCCTCCGACAACATTGTTCTGTATGTGCTTGCTACTCTCATGGCCATGAGTCGGAACGTGCTGTTAGGTTTGTCCCGATTGCGCTTGGTTTGCAGTACTGCACCCCAGGCCGGAACTCCGATTCTCAGTATCGACGATGATACGGTAGCTAGAAGACAACTCATACGCCTTCTTGGATCATGAGCGTTCGGCATGATCCTTGTAAGTGCGTTGATCGCCTTTACCGCCTTTGACTCACGCCCAGTAATCTCAGCGTGTTGTACCGCTTTGCTATTGTTGACTATTAGCACCTTCGTTTTATGATGGACTATTTTTAGCTTGACTCTATTCATCCAGTTCTTGACCGTGCCCATAGCTTTTGTGGCAAGCACTTCCACTTCCTTCAGCGTTTCTCATATTATTGTTAGAATGACGCCATACCCGACTAAGGGTACATAACAAAATTATATCAGCATATGTTATTATGTTATAAGTTTTTTTCGAACATAGGTTGTTACAAACTTGATGCAGGATGTTGTTAAAATAACTAAAATTATAACAAAAAGTGTATGAACAGTAACATAAACATAACAAAATGTGTTTTAATTCTATCAAAAACATATCAAACCAAGTTATAATGTTTGATACAAAGTATCAAAATTATAATACTGTTCGATATACGAAAATATTGTATATTATTTAAATGCATAATTATCTATTTATTTTGTTATATAGTTGTTAAAAATGAACAAAAATATATCTTAAAGGGAAACAAAATACATTATGTTATATTTCTGTTTTATTATGTTCTATGGATAACGGAGCTTAACAAAATTATATCATAATATGATATGCATATCATATATTGATAAAATTTTATTATATTTTTGTTACAAGCCTCTAGTCGGGTAAGCAAAGCCGACAATCTCGACGCCCATGGATAACTCCAGTGATAATTCCACAGCGTCGGACCCAGTATGGACCCTTGCGGAACTATCGCCGTTAGTTCTTTCGGCCAGCATTGATTGCCTACTCCAACACCCGATTCTCGAAGTAGCTTTGCAGAATCCGGCACAGGTAAGTGATGGCCTCCCACTGGCTCAACTTGCCCAGTGTATCCAGCAAGCATATAGGCCTCTACGTTTACATGTTTCTACACGATCATCAAAATCCAAAGCAAACCATGACCGTTCAAAACAAAAAAAAATCACGGCTCTTCAAAACTGTATTCTTCTTCTTCCCAACGTTTTTTTAAACCCGAATGCGAAATAATTCGAGCACAGTGGTGACACGATTTTTCTGGTTTTCGTGGTTTTGTAGTTTTGCTCGATAAAGGGAGCATGAAATTGAACTTGTTTATATGTATTGTAACGGAATGATTGTGCTTTTGCTATTAGTGCCAATTAATTGCAATTAGTTGAAAACACAAGGTAAATATAAGCGAATGAATTATTTAACATTTTTTTCAATCTTTGAATAATTCAGTCGCTTCTAAACCTCAAATTCAGAACAACACTTATAGCCTCTACGCTCTTATTAGGGATCCTTACGGGGTAGTCTCTAGTTTGACACCGTTTAGGTTCCTTATCCAACTGATCTTTGGTGGCTGATCCCTGAGTCTGGGGACAGTTTAAAAGTTCAGTATAATCTAGTCCGCTACCGTGAATCGTGATAAAGTCCATTTCCGGAGTACGAGTAAAAGTGAGTATAATTAAAGAAGACTACAAGACAGTATTAAAGTGGAAAAGGGCACTATTACAGTTTAAATACGGCTATATTTCCTAGCTCTATGATGGCAATTGCCAAAATATAGTTACTATCTGTACCGTATAAAAGCTTTAGCTAAAGTGTATTTAATGCATGAAGGAAACCATTATTTTGAGATCAAAAATAGAAACACAAAAAAATTTGATCGTTGGGTGTCAGCGTTGCTTTGTCTGACTTTGTTTGGAAAATGATTCATATGTGTATTTAGCCATTGCCGGGATTATTACCTGAATTAATTGAGAGATGTTTTAGATGACTCTCCGCTCCTATCCTCCGGACCATGAATGATGCATGTCTTGGCCGGGAAAATTGTGCAACTTCAAGCAGCGCTATTGATTCCAGTGGTAAACATTGTCGATTTCACTCCAAGTTGGACCGTCACAAGTGTGTAAGCTCCTTCAAAGTGTGATAGCAGCTCAGGATTACGTCGAATCATGATGATGTTCAAAGTGCACTTATTCCTTGTAGCTTAAGGAACAAGTGTATCAAATACGTTGAGATGATCCGTTGCAAGCGTCCACTTTATTACACTTTTTCTGCACTCTTCAAATTTTGCAATAGTCCAATTTGGGGTAAAGTGCGCAATAAGTTGGTGGACACGACTGTTGCACTTACTAGTTTACGGTGGCTGTTGACTTTTTGCTATTGAGATTTTGTTTTGTTTTCATTGTGTGGGGCTAAAACAATTGCTCATTTGCACGCTTTATGTATCGTTTTAGCATCTCGCCAAATTAAGTCATCGATAGTCGTATTGTGTACACACGGGCCTATCAATCGTAAGGTTTTTGGTTCAATTCCAGGTTGTTGCATTTTTTTTTTGTTTTCAAATTCTGGTCAAACCTACGAATTTCAACCAGATTTCTTGTGCCTAGTTTTCATAAGGGATATTTAGATATTTCTATAGTCTATTTGCCTGAGTTAGGGAAAGATTGACGATAAATACAGCATTATTGAAGTCTTGCTGTTTTTGTTGCTATGAAGCATTGAGAAAGATGATGCAATGAAGCATTGAGTGGCGACCTTATATCACCCATTAATGTACATTTCATTGCTACAATAAAGCAATGCTACAATGCATTCATAAAATAAAATTAAAGCATTATTGCAAGCATATTGTAGAATAAAATCAATGATGCATTGTACTCGTTGAATTAATGTTAAAATACGGTAATACCTTAATGCTTGTGGTTGCTTGGGCAGGCACAGAAGGTCAGGACAGCGAAGGTAATGGCTAGGTCAGCATGGTGGGCAGTGGAAACCAACTAGCTCCCATGATGGGGGAAGTTAAGGATGGCACCTGCAAGCACTTGGAGTCTTCGAACATCGGGAGCTTAGGATGATCTTTGGCGGTGTGCGAGAAAACGGTGTGTGGCGGCGAAGGATGAACCACGAGCTCGCTCAACTCTACGGCGAACCCAGTGTGGTACCGTCAGTGTTAATATGTGTACCAACTTCGCCGCCTTCTATCAACCCGACTACCATCGTTTGGGATGCGTCGTGATTCACCTAGTCAGTCTTATTTCTACTTTGCACTAGCGTGGTTCGTTGGCCTCCACAGCGCGTGTGTCATGGATCATGGATTGATTCTTTGAGTCGATACCACAAAATGGCGACGAGGATGGGATCCTCATTGGAAAAAAATAAGTTTGAACATAAGATGTATAGAGTGCTGTTGATTATAAGAATAAAACAAAATAGTGGAAATATAAAAAAAAGAAAATGTGTTCAAGTGAAATGCCAGCCGGAAAGCTGTTAAAACTCAGTGTCTTTATCTCCGTTGTAAAAAAAATAATAATTTGCCGATAGTCAAGTGATAAGTTGTGTAGTGGACAGGCGCAGAAAAAAAAATATGTGTGAAGAAAAAAAAATCATGTGGTGGTGAACTTAACCGGAGTTCGAAGAAGCCTCGTTGCGATTGACCTTGGAAGAACAAAGCGCCTGTGGTCAGCCGATATTTCTATTTGTTTTATTGCTTTCACTATTGTTCCTGCTGTTGCGAGTGTTCAAGGTCGCGCTTGGGTTTGAAAGTGGAAGATAGAGCGTACCGGTGGATCGAAGAATATAGGTAAATAATGACGATGTATATTGTTTAGAATACAGATGTTTGCATGGTTCGGAACTGAGATGCTGTAAATCAAGGTAAGCCTTTTCACATCTGTTCTAAAGTGCCATATGCTTGACCATTGAGAGCAGTTCGGTCACTAGTACCACTAGTCTAGTCTAGTCTAGTCTAATCTAGTGGACCCAAGGATGCAAAACTATTACGATGCTATACACATAACGTTCTAGAAAATGGGGTTTTGACTAAAAAAATGAAGGAACACGCCGTGTTGTAGTGAATCATGTCTCTCACGGGATATAACTCTAAAAATGTCTTCCAGTGATCTTTTTACAGCAATCTGAAAGTAAAATAGTAACTGATGCAACAGTTAAAAGAATTGTTTAATGAGAAATCGAAACAAGTTGCAATTACTTGCAAGTTCGTATTCGGTGTCTTGTAATCACAATTAATTTCGAGTTGCAGTAAGCGAGGAAAACATCACCGAAGTAATTTCAGCAGGTCGAAATTGCTCGTATTTTAGAAAATTATTCAGACTGACAGCAAATATAAAAATCAGAAATCAATGAGCGTGTGAATATTTCCCAAGAACAAATTGAAAAAATCAATAATCGCTACTTTTTATTGAGTTATGATGAACGTTGAACTGTTTTATTTTATTTACGAGCAAGTACGAGGAACCGTTTGCAAGTAATGTCAATGATCAGTCTCGAAGTAATCGTTATGTGGTACAGTAAAAATAAAATGAACGTTATATTTATATTGTGACAAATCTGTTGATTTTCAGCGCTGTATGATATGAAAGTTCGACAGATCGTTATTGCACATTGAGTTGTATGAGGCCACCCACAGCTGTATGAGCGCCACCCACAGCGCTCGCATCGTTTTATTCGTGTTTGACGTTTACACACTACCGCCATCTGTTGGCCCGTCGGCCAAACATACCGATTTTTGCATTAGGCGTACATGTCTTCGTGACTATGATTTTGATCAAGATTTGTTCTAAGTGTTACGTCTGTTTGTCTGTGGGTTTAGTGTGTTTACGAAATTTGTTGCAGTCATTTTTGAAATTAAATAATTAAGTTTGTCCAGTTTTTTGATCAATTCTACTCTTATAGTGTGCTGTTTAATGAACTTGATATGTATAATTTGTATGAATTAATGTTTAATGTTGAAACATGCGTTCTCTTATGTTTAGATTTTCTTTGTATTCATTGATAGTTTGGCTTTTAGTTTTTAAGAACAGTCTGTACAGAATTTTTACTGAAGATGTTGGTAAATAAATAAATGATAATCGCTCTTAGATGATGCGAAGAACCAAATGGTTTTGATGGTATAAAAATCAGTGACCACTTTTCAATATTGCAGACACCGATAAGCACTCTTGGTTGTTGTGAACGTCGAATGATCACAAATTGAGGATGTAAATAATCATTTGAAATCTCTAATGAAGGATAAAATGATGATCGCTCTTGAATGTTGCGAAGAAGTAGTTGATCAATCTTTAATAAAATAAATAAAAGACAGACTATCACTGTTGCTTGTTGCGAAGATTCTGCTGATTGCTCTAGAATGAAATGAGGGCCCTGTGCTCATTCTTGCAAGATGTGCTACATTCAGAAGCTTGCTCTTAAACGTAGCGAGGATTCCAATAACCGCTCTTGAATGATGTGAAAGCCTGATGATTACTCTTGAATGATGTGAAAGAAAAAAAATAGACGATAGTTGTTGGATGTATCGAAGACTCAGATAGTCGCTCGTAGATGATGCGAGTACTTGAAGATCACTCTTGAATAATGTGATACAATCAGAAGATCGCTTTTAAATGTAGCGAAGACTCAAAGGATCGCTCTTGAATGATGCGAAAGGCTGATGATCACTCTTGAATGATGTGAGTAAAATCAGACGATGATTGTTGGATGTGTCTAAGACTCAGATAATCGCTTTTGGATGAGGCGAGAACTTGATGCACTCTTGGATGTTGTGAAGAACTGATGCTACTGAGGGTATGAGATGAAGAATCAATTGATTGCTCTTGAACAATAAAAGAAATGAAAAGATTGCTCTTAGATGATGCCAAGAAACAATTGATCACTCTTCGATGATGTGAAAAATTGTAAGATCGCTTTTAAATGACGCGAAAATCGAATGATCGATTTTGATGAAAACAAATGCTATGGTTTAGATAATTAAAAAAAAGTTTTTTGTTTTAACGACTGTTAATATATGTTGAAGTTTTATTTGTTCCCTATGAAATGATGCGAAAATCAACAAAACATTACTGAATAATGCAAGCACATGTGCTGCTGGTAATGGAGTGAAGTGAATACACTCCATCATTCGATGCTTGACAAAGTACTCATTGATATAAATAGAAACATGTATTTGTTTATTGTGTATACCTTGTGAGAGTAGATGGGAATTGTTCACTAATGCAAGAACTTTTATGAAATGTGGTTCAATTAATGTTTCAATTGTCAGTATCACCACAATGATCAGTGCAGAATCAATTAGAATGTCAACAAGTTGTTTTATAATGCCTTTTTAAATTTGAAGAAATTTTGTCGATTGTAGATAATCTATAGAATTGAAAATATATATTTTCCAGATTACTTATTTCAAAATAACGTCGTGATTGCAATGAAATTTTGTTTTTTGAGTCATGTTTTAGTTCAGTGATTTGGAGTGTGTGTTCAGAGTAATACATCCAGAACTTTTGAGTAGCAACTCAAAGAAGGTATAATGAGTTTTGTAACAAAGTGGTTATAACAGGTAGATTAATCTAGTAACATTGCAACTCTCGAGAAGTGAAAAAAAATCTTTCACATCCTACTGTGTTCAATAAAATGTGCTTATAATCAGAGCATGCTAATTTTCAACAATTTATAAAACACTGACTAAAAAAGGTGGTTTTGAGTGTTCTGTGCGTTGTTGGTTATTGATTTAGACGGTATTTATTATTTATGTTATTTATTGAGAGTTCTGTTTGATCTTTCGACCTTGACGCTTGTTTCTGCGGGAGCGAGTGACGAGGGCAGGATCAAACATGTCACGCGTCGGTCGAGTGAAGTGAAAAAGTTCCGCGATCGGTTAGTTCTGTTTGATCTTCGACCTTGACGATTGCTCCTTGGCAGTGCGTCAAGAAAGCCCGAGCAGTCGTCAGTTGTTTTCCCTCTCGGGTCGTGCGCCTATTTCTCTGAGTGCTTTTATATAGCCGAGCAAACGAGTTAAGCTGAATGTGGATTGTTGCTGCTCAGTCAAAGAAAACGGATCAATTGGTGAGCTCGTTTCATGCTACTATTTCTAATCTATAAAAAATGTATGACTGCACATTTAATCGATACAACGGTAGGCCGTAAATATGATTTTTCAACAAACTATGAATGATTCGTCACTGTGAGTGTCGACATAAACTCTAATTCATGAATTATTTATGTTTAACATTTTTTTTTGTTTTCAAAACACACCTTTCTTTTTATCTTTATTTTTGTAATTATAAAAAAAAACTTTGAATGGTTCGACACAACAAGTTTAGACTTGCGAAAGGTTCACTTTATTCAACAAACTTTGGATGGTTCGCCACTGTAAGTGTCGGCATAAGAATAAGAGTGTTCTATGATGTTCCAGCCAATCGAGTCTTTGTTTCTTTTCAAATAAGTAAAATATAATAACACATGCTTTCGTCCGGACAGCTGTAGGAATGTTACATTTAGATATCTGTTCAACAAACTTTGAATGGTTCGTCACCTCAAGTGTCGGCATAATTTTCCTTTACATAGAAATTGTTCATATCAAATGAAAATATTATATTTTCATAAAAGCATATTTATATTTGACAAAAAAAAAAAACTATTTATCATGGTCTAATCACTTATCAAAGTGAATCCTTTGACCCAACGATCCTCCCCATTAACAAACATCCTTCCCAGTAACCTTTGTGGAGATGCAGAGGCAAACACGGTCTCCAAATAGCAAAGGTTACACACTAACATTCCTTCCCCCAATCCCACCTGACTGCAAGGACGTGGCCGGCGCCGTTATTGACACTGTATAAATAGAGGCACTGAATTATGCACACTGAAGAAGATTATGGCCAATCCCAGCCGAACTTCTAGTTGATTCTTTGTGCATTTTCACTGACTTCGGTCAATCACGGAATAGCAACCATTGATATGTGTAGTCAGTCTAAGCTAAGCTAAGCTAAGCTAGACGGTATTTATTCTTTATGTTATTTATTGTGTAAAAGCATTATTAATCATTGTGTTAATCATCGCTAATATTTTCTGTCTCAAGATAAATCCAATTATGACGATTTACTGTCCATGTTTCCAAATATGGACACAGTAGTCACTGAACATAACATAATCTCCAACTATGAAACACAGCATATATCATATATGAACTAACAAGCGAGCACATTCATCATTTTTAGTTGTTATTCATATCTGTCACTTAAACATAGAAAAACCTTTGTCATTTTCCGAAAACCACGTGCTTTTAATTTAGGCGAGAAAGTTTTCTTATGCATTATACTCTGCGAGTGTGAGTTCACTGTAACGACGTCGGGCATACGAACGCTGCCGGACTCTTATGGCCTTTTCGGTTTTAAACCTGGGCTCACATCTGATCTGACTCGCAATAAACGATCGAAAACGGATCCAGGTTCGAGTCAAATCGACTGTGTCATTCCTACATTTGAACTGTCAGCCACACAGTTTCATCAAATTTCACTTCTTATAGTACAAAACCTGCAAAAGGAAGTATCATCATTAACTCAATGAATAATGCCGAATGCTTTCTTAACCATCTCTTGTTACTAACATGCTTCTATACTGGTTGATTTTGATAATTACAAATATGTAAATTACCATTTTTGACAGTTGGACCCCGCTCAGGTAGCATCGCAAAAAAAAAATTGGTAAAGCGAACCGTTGTTTTCAGTCGAACCTGGGTCGGATCCGGGTCCGACCCGACCCAAAAAAAACGTTTTGACAGCTGTTAGTGCGAACCCAGGGCGAAACTAGGTTTCCTCTAGAAATAAACGAAAACGCCATTAAAGAAAGATAAGACGATCAATACGTAAATTATTGAACAAACGATCAGTATTTTTAAACTAAAGAAGCTGAGGAGCTAGAACTTTGATACTATAAAGGTGTGTGTAAGGTAGTTGACGTATAGCAACTATTGTTAACTAACGTTGACTAGTTATAACAATTGTTATTTGTCACTTGCAGCGTCCAGGTTTAAGTTATGTTTAGTTGTGATTAGTCAAATAAATCTATAAGTTCAATTTCTTCTGATGGGGATAAACTAAAACAAGTTAGCTAGCTGGCTACTTTGAAGCAGTTTAATTAAGTATGAAAATTTTATATCACATGGAAGAATATAAGTCATACAAGTATCTTGTTGAATGATATTCAATAAATTATTGCTGCCCAGTTCGGTAAATATATGAAAGTAGACGCTTAAAATAAATATTTTGTGTAATTTTATTGGCTAAAATTTATTGATATACAATAGTTGAATAAAGTTATCGAGTGTTATGCTTTAAAGACTACTAGTAAGGTTTAGATTCAATAGACCATGTTTGTAAAAAAATGATCTTCTAAAATGCAGGTGAGAAGGAAGTAGCAAGAATATAGAGAACGACATTTTGATCAATATTATTAGGCATATGAATTGGAGTTTGTAACATAAACAAAACCATGTTGCGTATATTGAAACAATAATATTGTGCGCTGCAAGAAAAATTCACGGAACGAGGTTATCTGAAAAGGTCAATATACCGCCGCAGTGATATAAAAACCATCAAATGTTGCTGATTCAGTAAATTTGAAACTTTCGCGTCCTTGAAGAACAAAAAGTTTCAAGCATGCTTGAATTTCGACGTTGCGTTTGGATTGCGTTACAGCCTAACTAAATCTAACTGAAATCAAAAAAAATTGTTTTTGACACACAGTGTATGTTATGATGGAGTTAAAGTGACAATAGTGTTTGATTTGAATAGTTATATTAGAGAAATTCGTTTCAGAACTTATACCATTTATTGTTGCCATCAGTATCTAAAGCAAATTTGAATTGAAAAAAGTAGATCGTTTCAAAGACTTTACATGTCATCGCACGATAGTTCCAGGAGTCGATGGTCCCTTTAGTTTCAACTCGTGGAGAGTTAAATTTGTACAATCAACGATTGTAAGTACATTCTATTCACCTAGATATGGTTTAACTTGAACAATCATGAGGTACTCCATGAATCAGAAATATGATCATTTATAGATCCTTTGAGTCATGCTTTGCGTATTTAACTTCTATGCCAGCAGTTAATGACCCAGACAACCAAAATGTACGCATAACGAAATCACCTGGAGGCTTTGTACGTGCAAAATTTCACTTATAAGATGTCGCGAAAAGGCCTTCTACTGTGATGATTAATAACATACAATGCGAGTGCATAAATATTCTTCCAAACTAACCTGTTATCTTATGCGACTTAACTTATGATAACAAATGTTGATTTGACAGCTGCTACGAATTGATTCGACTTACTTTGTACAAGTGTACGGGACGAAACATAATGTACAAATGAACTCAGAAAAAAGTGTTTTATGCGAGGAAACTCATCAATTTGCCGAATTTATCCACGGCTCTTTGCGGGTTTGATGTGCACTAGGCTGCAGGAGGATAACAAACATTGTTGGTAGACTTAGCAACCAAGAATGTTTTAAAAGACACGGACACCGTCTTCAGCCATTTAGCTGCACAGACTGTAACTTAACACTAGACAACGGACAAGCATGCTCCAATGGTACAGCCGAGAAACATTCCTGACGAAAAGTTTCAATGGCTGAAGCGGGAATCGAACCCACACCTCATGACACGATGCGCTCATTGCCTGACGACACTAACCGCACGGCTACGATTCCATAAGACTGGGTGCCAAACCAAAGCAATTAAAATTATTGACAGTCTGATCTGCAATGTTTTTAAACATATACAGCGGAGATTCGCTGGTTGGAATACGACTTCCTTCCATCAAGCAAATCCGATCCGTTAGTTGGAGCGACTAACAGCTGGTGAAAATGTTCAAGACTAACGCATCTGGAGCGCAATTCCTCACGAAATCTGTGCGTACATACACATTTGTTCTATATAGGGATACTTCAATGCGCCGGTACTCAGACGTCAAATCAGTTTGACATCTTTTCTTGGCATTCGAGTGTTTTTAAGTTGGATTTTTTTCCAACCAGCGAACATCCAACCATCGAGTCATTCTATATAGTGGACCCCCAGCGAGCGAATTCCCACTATAAATTGTCTCTTGCTAATAGGAAATATGTTTCTGAGTTATGTGATGATAAGCTAATACTGCAGTACTAGCAGAATACTGACGACATAAATGACCTCAATTAGCGAAAATATAACTGACCTTTTACATCAAACTGTTTTTTTTTTCGTAGAAAGAGCTAATCTTTAAACGAATGATATTACTCATATAAATTATAAGTTTATACCCATGGTAAGAACATTAGACTACAACACTTTTATTTATTTACTATACTGTTAACATTGCCCTTTAGATAGGTTTGAGATAGGTTTCAAGGAGTTCCAATTGAAAGCTCGTTGAAAATCGCATTTTTGAAAGGGGTTTGTTTTTATGCTTACCGAGGCTGCCAATCCGAGGTCAAAAGTATCAGTTTGTGGTGAAATGATTTGAATCAATGATGCATTATTTTTAATCAAGTGAGCACAGGAGCAATTGAATTGAAAAGGCGCGAATCCTACGCGAAGCATTGATATTTTCAAAGCATGCTTTTCAAAATATCTGTGCAGCAATGATGATCTTTGAAGACTGACCACACCCAGTATCCAGAAGGTGGCCAAAGCTGGAAGGATACGATGGGCAGGGCATGTCCTGGACCGACCGGGAATCGAACTTAGATACCATCAGCATGGCTTTGCTTTGTAGCTGCGGACTCTAACCACTCGGATAAGGAAGGCCCCCAATTAAATGTCTATTCTTCTTGAATATTGTTTTAATAATTTAATCAACCAATATATTGATGTTGATATGACTAACCATTGAAGCTTGATTAATAACTATCCAAGTATCTTTGTTCGTTGCATGTTCAGATAAGTGCAACAGTCGTTTTGCATTTTCCAAGTAGCACTCCAGATCATTGCCATCCGTCACTAATAAAAGTTTTTTCCCGGAAAACAATGTACAACCCGCTAATTGAACCTGACAGATCAATCGAAAACTTCTTCTATTCCGAATCGTGCTTCCTAACAAGCACCAAACGGCTTCTGGTGCCACACCAATATTCACATTCATGTATTATTCCTCCGACTCTGTTCCCCTAATTGGGAAACTGTGTAACTGTGCTGCTAATTTGGCCAAACAATGTTAACATAGCACATCCGAATACTTATATGCTCATTCGCGGGTAGAACCGACTCTCATATCATCATCGTTGCGGTGCTCGTGGCGGTAGTCAGGATTTTCTTCAAGGGAAGGGGGGAAAGGTGCAAGTGATCTCAAAAGTTCATTCACGAATTTCACGCAAAATTATTATTGAAAACAATCTGAAAAATTCAAACGATAATCTCCGGAGCAAACTAGTTGATTTGGACTTTTTGTCGTCCCCTCCCCCTGCCTCCCCTGACAACGCCCATGCCGGTGCTTGACTGTTTGCATGTCTGGGATTGTCTTCAATTGGTGTCTCACCGCACCACACAGCCGGGTTCAATTGATTTGTGCTCGCTTAAGATCATTAATTATTAGCCGCCTGCCATCACAACCAACCAGCTCCGTCACAAAGCTGCAGCATTTGCAGGGATTTGGTTCGAAGTCACAGTTTGAAACCACCAGAAACAAGCACAGGATTGATGTGCGTTTGCTCGCTTCGGGAAAAGCCGGGCCGACGAGAGCCGATCCTAAGAAGGATAATTATTGCTTGTTCACATGTGTCGCACGGTATGTGGTTCCCTCGGGTCAATGGATTCCAAAAGCCAATGATGATGATGATGATGATGGTGGTGGCGGAGACCAATCTGAGCGCTGTATTACACTATAAGGAAGAGAGGTGACTTTCGATGCGACAGGTCTTGAAAGGCAATCTACTAATTGATAGATACTGTTGACTGCCTTTACAGTGTATGGGGATTATGAGAAACTGATCCGATTGGCGTTTGTACACAACGCGGTTTGGGTTCCACGAAACTTTAGGACTGCAATTTACACATTGCAGGTATATCAAGCAAAGTCATCGAGTTTGTGCGCAACAAGAAACTTACTGTTCTTGGAAAGTAACAAAGCAGAATAAATCGCATTAGGTACACTGAAACCTCCTGTCACATTTTTTTTTGTTTTTACTCTTTATTTATATCATTCCAAACATTACTTCATTTTTTTTTTCAATATATCTGGGTGTTCTGTGTTAGATAACATTATCATCCAATAGAATTTTGCAACGATTTTTTTTCTAGAACAATAAATTATTTTATTTGACATTTGTTCCAAGCTTCAACATTGGATATTCTATTTAACTCATTAGTACTATACCAGAGAGGAAGCCTCAGAATCATTTTCAATGTTTTATTTTGAATCCTTAACAGAGCTCTCTTCCTCGTATTACAACAGTTAGTCCGTATTGGTATAGCATACAAAATCGCTGGTATATAAATTTGTTTGAATATCAAAAGCTTGTTCTTAAGACAAAGTTTTGATTTTCTATTAATAAGGGGATAGAGATATTTTACATATTTATTACTCAATGCCCTCAATGTGATTTTTGAAAGTTAAATTCTTATCTAGCATGAGCCCTAGATACTTAACTTCATTTGACCAATTTACTGGAACCCCTCTCATCGTGACAACATGTCTACTTGAAAGTTTCAAATAAAGTGCTTTTGGTTTATGTGGGAATATTATTAGTTGAGTTTTGGAAGCATTAGGAGAAATATTCCATTTTTGCAAGTATGAAGAAAAAATATCCAAACTTTTTTTGCAATCGACTACACTGCCCATAACTGCATATTTGTAACATTCGACAAAAGTAGGCATTGAGTAAATGGAATATCAAGTGTGAATTTTATGGCAGTATGGGAGGAAACTAAAATTTCTAAAAATTACCAGGAACTCAAAAGTATTTTTTCGAGGCTGATATTTTGTACAACTCATATCGCATACTAGGTTAATAGTCAGAAAATAATTCTGATAGAAATTTCATTGCTGTTACATTACGAGGCTCATTTATAATCTCAGTGTGACTGTTATGCGGTTATAATTACCAATGTCACAAAACAACTTGCTATTTTTTTCGAATTTTCTAGAACAATCTCATAGATTTCAGTAAGTTGATCGAAAGTATTTATCTTTTGATAACTCTCCATGGTATTAACTCCAATTTGTAAAAAATGTCGAATATGACTGTTATGCAGTTATGGGCAGTACAGATGACGCGCAGGCTTCGTCCTTTGGCGGAGAGGCCTGTGTCATCCGCAAACAAAGATTTTTGACATTCCTGAGGTAACTCAGGTAAGTTAGATGTGAAAATATTGTATAATATTGGTCCCAAAATGCTGCCTTGGGAAACACCAGCTCTTACAGGAAGTCTTTCAGATTTTGAGTTCTGATAATTAACCTGAAGGGTACGATTTGACAGATAACTTTGAATTATTCTAACAATGTACGTTGGAAAATTAAAGTTTTTTAATTTTACGATCAAACCTTCATGTCAAACTAATCTAATTGGAAATGTATTCGCTAGGTGGCGCTTGTAACAAATTTCCTTCAATCATCTGTATCTCGCGAATTGTTTAGTAGATCAAGAGCTATCTTGCGGTAACAAATTTATTTAGAAATTTATCCGCTAGGTAACGCTAGTAACAAATCTTCTATATTTCAAGTCCCAGGTGAGCTTGAAGGTTGGTGTTTTCGGCAAAGTTGCTCAGCAGATCAAGGGATATCCAGTAGGAGGCGCTAGTAAAATTTTTAATTTCCAATTTCTCGAGATCCTGAGGTTGGTGTCTTTGTCAAAGTCATTTAGCAGATCAAGAGTGGTCTGACAATGGAGAAATCTGATTGGGAATTTATTCACTAGGTGTCTTCAGAAACAACGCTCCTTTAATATTCAATGTCTCCAGATTCTGATAAGCTAGAAGGTTGGTGTCTTTTTTTTCCTCCCGTTCAGCTGGCGTGGTCGTGTGGTTTTGGTGCACGTGCTTTGAAAACATCTTTTTCCATGGACATGGGTTCAAATCCCATCGGTGGCTAAAATTTTTGTTACTTACCTTGTGATAAATATCGCGAGAAGTTGAGAGCCAATAAAGTTGGGTCAGTGAAAATGATCGGATCGATCTTGGCTTATTGTCAGTACGATTATCAACGATTATAACAGTTCACGAAATCTGTTTCCCGCAGATAAAAACGGCAACGAATTGTCAAGTTGCTTGAAAAATGCACATTTTCGTCTAATATTCGCTATAATTTAATTCACTGGTCTTCTATAAAGTTGTGGAGCAGATCAAGGGCAATCTAACAGTGAAACGTTTAATTGAAATTTCATCATGCTTGAAAAAAATCTGTTATTGCCTGTATTTCGAGTCTTGATGAGCTAGGATATCGATATCTTAGACAAAGTTTTTCAGCAGGACAAGAGCCATCTGGCAGTTACTAACTGATTGGGAATTCATTTGTAAGATGGCGCTAATAACAAAGTATCTTCAATACTCTGTATCTCAAGATCCTGATAAGCTAGTCTTCAGGGAAGTTGTTCAACTGATCAAAAGCTATTAAGCAGATCAAGGGCGGTGAAATATATAAATAGGTGGCTCCAGTTTTGTAAACCGTTCTGTTTTAAAGACTTATGTTCGAGAAGGTTGGTGTCTTTCTTAAAGTTGTCCAATAGTTCGAGTAATATTTAAGCAATTCAACACAAGTCAAGCACAAATGTTACTGACGAGCAGTCTCAGTCTGTAAAAACAGGATGCGTGACAGAATTGTGTACGCCGAATACAGCAGGGTAATTCCTTTGTAATTGGCACACTCCAGTCTGTGCCCCTTCTTGTAGATAGGACGGATGAGGCCATCTAACCAGTCAATGGACAATTCTTCGTCCTCCCATACCTTCAGAAATACTCGGTGGATCTACTGGTAAAGCTGCTCACTTCCGTGCTTGAGAAGCTCGACCGGGATCTCGTCCTTCCCAGCAGCCTTACAGTTTTTCAGCTCGCTGATAGCCTTTTTAACCTCTCCTATGTTCGGTGGGTCCACAGCTTGATCGTCATCATCTATGTTCATCCTGTTCCTCGTTACATTTCCATTTTCACCGTTCAACAATTGCTGTAAGTGCGCCTTCCACTTGGAAGCCACCGGTCAGCAAATTCCCTTCTCGATCATTGCACATGGCGGGCACTGGTACGGTGTTGTGCCGCGTACCATTGACCGTTGCATAGAATCTCCGCATACCATTCCGGTTCATGCTTTCTTGAGGTTCAGCTACCACACTTTCTTCGTGCTGCCTTTTCTCTCTTTTCTTCCGCTGCCTTGTACCGTTCTCTGTTTTGTCTGCCGCATCCCGTCGTTAAAGACCACACTACGTGGGATGCGCCGTTAAGACCGCGTGTAGACACGTGGTACTAATAGTCAAGCCACCAAACCGCAGATGCCCAAACGTCAGTAGACAGCGTCAAACTGTTAGTAACATGCATGCTTTCTTTTCCCATGCGCATGGTGTTTCCCGATTTGGAAAAATCTATAACCCTCGCTTAAAGCGTCTTAAATTGTCGGGCAACCTTCCAAAACGGTTAGTGGTCTCCACTCGAAGTGGCGCTTAAGCCATTTGTACTCACATCCAGGAAACTCGTAAGGCTGCCGGGTTACAAATGGTCGGTGTTCAGACAGACAGAACCAAGTGCTTTTTTATGGTTTCAGGAAAACGTACTCCAGGAATTCGAAATATTAAAATATACGCATTATTTGCTGTGATAATAGATCTCATCTATTTGATGATACATCAAAATCAAAATAGCATCGAAAAACCCAGAATCGATGGAGTCCTTCATTCCTATATTTACAACGTCAAAAACCCATGTAGTCCATTCTATCTGAACACCGACCAAATATCTCATAGGATTCTCACAATTCTCGCAGTATGTCTACCCTACAGAATTCCTAAAGGTTTAAAATTAACTCTCATAGAATTCCCACCGTATTTCCATTGAAAGCACAAGATTCTCACAGGAATCCTAGGATTCCTTTTTAATTGTTCTATGAATCCCCATTGGAATACCAGCATTCACACTGAAATATCAGAATTCTCATCGGAATTCCAGGATCCATACTGGAATCCCAAGATCCACATTAGAAATTCAGGATCCATACTGTATTCACACAAGAATCCAAGGATCCACTCTGGAAACTCCAAATCCCCGCTGGCATCTCAATATCTACCCTGAAATCCTAGAATCCGCAGTGGAAATTCTGGAATCCCAGGATGCACCTTGGAAACCAAGGACTCATGCTCCATCCCAGGATTAACATCGAAGTCCTGCGATCCACGCAACAATCCATGCATCTATACAAAATTCCCAGGATCTACACTTAAATCCTTAAATAAAGATATATGCATGATACACAATGTTGTCAAAGGATCATCACAGAAAATCCAGAATCAAGACTGGATTCTCGGGATCTACTCTGTAATCCAAAGATCTACGCTGAAATCTCACGATCTAGACGGAGAGCCTAAGATTCACACTGGAATCCCAATTCCCAAATCCAATTCGAATTGGAATCCAAGGATCCACACTGGAATACCAAGACACACTGTCACCCTACTACAGTAATGACCCGATTTTGTCAGCCCCCGATTTTATTTACCCCCGATTTTAGCATCCTTTTTTCACTATTTTGTCAACCTTCAATAGATATTTATTTTAGTCACAGTAATCACGTCTATACTTGTAATATTGTGTGCTTAAAGTCAATTGTGACCTTGGCAACGTCTATACAATCATCTAAAGACCGAAATTTTGAATTTTTAATAATTATCCAAGAAACTGATCAATGTTACCTTCGATTACAGTACATAGAAAATGGAAGTAAAAAACAATGTTCATAAAAACAATATCTTTAAACTAAGGCCTTAAGTTAAAATAAAACTTGAAACCAGTTGAATTTTTTTTCCCGATTTTGTCAACCCTAAATGCAGCATGGAGCTGACAAAATTGGGACATTACTATATCCAAATCACAGTCCCAGGATCTACTCTACTCGGAAATCCTACGATCTACACAACAATCCCTGTATTTACACTGGAATAAAGGGATCCAAACTGAAATACCAGAATCCACACTAGAGTTCCTTGATCCACTCTGGTTTTTCAAGATCCACAATGAAATCCTGCGATCCACACTACAATCCCAGGATCTCCACCGAAATTCTACTATTCGTGTTAAAATCCCAGGATCCACACTATAAGCTAGAATCCTCATTGGAATCCCAAGTTTAACAATATCCGCACGGGAATCAAAGACAAGAGTTATTTACAAAACACCAAAAAAATTGAAACATTTTATGTTTACATTACTTTACACTAGGTTAGGAGAAATCTCAATTAAAAACCTGTCATTAGACTGTCCTTGATATTTTTCACGACTTTGCCGGTATTTTCGGCCCATTTAGTCTAAAAAACTAACTGTTATCATAAAAGTAACTGATCTCAAAATAGATCACTGGATTTAAGTCGAGTCTAGTACAAACCCTGTTCAGCCTTTTTGGTTCGCGGAGCACTTTTTGAAATGCAAATGTTGCGCGGAGCACCTGTTCTTTATCGCTACTCCGTTTGACATCTTGACTTTTTAAAAGCTTAAATCTACCCCATAATTTGTACGAAAATCGTGAAGTAAGATGTATGTTAGTCAATCATTCTTGATTTTAAGCCAAACCTTAAATTATCAAGTAGAGTAACCTGGAGAATCAAACATTTTTTTTGAGCTGAGAACTTGATTGGCCACTTGCTGTTGTTATCAAACTTTAGTTTAACAAATGAAGCTAAATTTCAATTTTAATTTTTTGGATTATGAGTGGTAGTTGATGTTCACTTAGTCAACAAAAACTCCACAGAGGTTTTACGTTTTAACACTTTGCGCATAAAATGTGCGGTACAACTACCATTTTAGGAGGTCACCTTAAGCGCTCTGATTTTATCATGTCTGAAGTCGAAATCAGATTGGTAAAGATGAGTTCTGTCAGCAAGATGGTGGCATGTACTGTCAACATAGCAAATTGTTCTAAAATGCAGTTGTGCCTATTCTGCGCAATGTGTGAGGTGACACGAGTCCAACGAGGTGACAATTGTCGATTCGCTCCCTTTTGATTAACATTAGTCGTCACACGTCACTCGCGGTGAGAGCGACTCGTCTCGACTCACACGCCACGCAGAATAAGCACCAGTTGTTATTTTAAAGAATGGGCGTACTAAGATAAAACAGTAATTTTAACCGCATGTTATTTTTCCCGAATGGGATTGTTTTTATCTTCTTCAAGAGGGACACGGGAAACAAAATACACCCAAATATTAAGTTTAAACCAAGGGGTGTGACAAAATAAAAAAAAAAAAAACTTTTAGGAAAAAGGAAACTGAGTAAACATATGATTTTGGTTCTAAAATTAGGACGGGGCTGTAGGACTCTATTAGGCATTTAATTAAAATTTGATTTAGGTTTTTGTAAAATATTTCAAAATTCTTGGTTTTAAATTAGCAGGATTGCTTTGGTTAAGGAATTTTCGAACTTTTTTGATTTTTTTTCAACTTTAAGAGTTGTTTTCTACAAGTATTCAAGAAAAACCAATGTTGTAGCAAGTACTGTCTCATACAAATGTATGGAATCTAGTAAATAAAACAGTGGTCTTAAATGAAAATTCTTGGAATGACTTGTTTTGGTATTATTAAAACCGAATGTTAAAGCAAAAAGTTTAGATATTTCAAGGCATTGAAACAAATTTTCAAAATTGTCGCGGAGCACCTGCAAAGGCTTCGCGGAGCACGATATGAAAACCGCTGGTCTAGTATACGACGCGACACTGAAGACGGCCTTACTGCAGGTCGTCCCTTATTTTTCGAAAATGCGTAATGTTATAAGTTCGTCATTGTAAAGTGCTCGTTTGGTAAGAAAAAAATCAGTTAAAAATTTGAAGACCTTACGTGGACGCTTAGTGGTCCCCCAACAACCCTGAAATTATTAGGTTTTATTTTTTTATTATTTATTAGGTGTAGATCTGAGAGAGACTCGCGAAGAGGAAAAATATCGACGTCATATGCAGCCCAGTTCTGCTGTCACGAAACGTCAAATGCAGCCCGTCGTGAGAATGCGAAAACTATTGTATTCAAAATAATCTGTCAGCAAAACCCTCAGTCTGCGGAGCAATTTTTCCTAAGATGATGATAAATCTAAACACAAGGCTAGTTATTTCTAATGTCTGCTACATTTCCTGACATGAAATTTCCCTCAAAAGGCTTTCTATGCTTCGGTGTGATGCAAACGCAATAACTTTTTTGCTGAGATGTTTATGTGAGAGTTTGAACGGATTGCGCATGATTGATGAAAACACAGAGTGGAATAAGAAAAAAAACTCAGCAATCACAGAAAAAGAAGACCGTCTTCGCGAGTCTCGTCTCAGGTGTAGATGACCCTCGTGCGCCAAATTGATCTCGCTGCTCTAGCGATTTTGAGCACGGGGTCATCTACGCCTAATACCTTCAGGGCCGATGTGGGACCACTTAGCGTCCACGTCCAAATTTTTAACTGATTTTTTTCTTACCAAACGAGCACACCTAGATATAAGAAAAGAATGTCCTCTGACTAGCCACGTGAATCGAAGTTTCGGTGTAAAATGAATTCATACATCAAAGTAAGCATGTGACATTTTTCACATTCGAGCTGGTTCAAAGTAAAACTTATGATTTGAATCGACATCGGTACAGTACGCTCCAAAGTACACACCGTGTTGATCTCTTACTACTAAGGAAGCATCAGTCAGCTTTGCAGCAAAGCGCAGATTGTAGAATTTTCCCACGCTCACCCTTGGGAAACCATCCAAGAATGTTTTGTAAATAAATTTAATTTCCAAATTCCATATTTATGACCAGAGACCACAACTGGGACGAAAGCTGCTATTTCCTCTCGGAAAGTAGTAGTCGTCTTTTCCCGCACCCTTCTCGCCCCTATATGTCTCGCGCCGGAAAAGGCTACATTTCGCTCGGTTTGCAAGAGTTTTTACCAGCCGTCGAAGGCGATGGTGCAAGTCCAAATGCGATCAGCCCAAGCTCCATGGGAACTTTTTTCTCTGGAAAAGTAATAGCCATGAAATTTTAATTTAGCCATCTTCCGCCACTACTCAGGAGCTTTCCGCCACGAGAATCGCACTTGTTGACCAATCCGACAAGATGGCATTCAATCTTGAAAATTGTTTGCAATAGACAGTACCAACGGAGACAGTTGCAAATCTAAACTGTTTCATGCGGTGTTTATAGTGCCCGAATAAAAATGAACGATTAATTTAATAGTTCAAATCATTTAAACACCATACAACCTATTTTTCCGAAATTCTACACGCTGTGAACTAGACTATCAAAATGCATACATTTTTCCTTATGAAAGGAGGAACGGATATTGCAATATGAACGCTTTATGTATCGTTTCAGCGTCAAGGCGTCAATAGGCGCGTGGGGCCTTCCTTAGCCGAGTGGTTAGAGTCCGCGACTACAAAGCAAAGCCATACTGAAAGTGTCTGGGTTCGATTCCCGGTCGGTCCAGGATCCTTTTCTAATGGAAATTTCCTTGACTTCCCTGGGCATAGAGTATCATCGTACCTGCCACACTATGTACGAATGCAAAAATAGTAACACTTTGGCAAAGGAAGCTGTCAGTTAATAACTGTGGAAGTGCTCATAAGAACACTAAGCTGAGAAGCAGGCTCTGTCCCAGTGAGGACGTTAATGCCAAGAAGATAGGCGCGAGGTGTACGCACGGGTCCAATGATCGCAAAGTCCTTGGTTCGTTTCCAGGTTGCCACGAAAACATTTTTTGTTTCCAAAGTTTGGTTTCATAAGGCCGATTTATTGTGGCGAATTTTCATAATTGGTTCCTATTCATTTCGATAGTCCATTTGCCTAAGTGTATTGGGAAAATGCAAAACGGAGGTTTTTATTGTTTACATTCCATTTTCAATTCATTCAAATTTTCATTACGTCAATTGGAACATTTACGTTTGTATGGTAAACATGTTCGAAACTATGGTACAATAAAGTATACAGTGAGAGGCAAAATAAAGTGCCCACCTTACCAGTTTTCGAATTTCTCTCATTGATTTGGTTCAAATTAAAGTTAACACACCTAAATCTTTTGTGATATTTTATTTTTGATGTTCTTTTAAAGTTGCACTTACGAAATTTTGATTAAAAAAAGAATTTTACTTAAAGAAAAAGAAAATCAATTTGTATTGAAAAAAAAAGTAGTGACAAAAATAAGTGCCCACTTCCTTCTTGGCCCCAGAAAAGATGATTTAAGAAAAATAAAAAGCAATTTAATAGTTAATGTGTCCTCCTTTGGCCTTAAGGACTTGCTGGAGGCTCTTCGGCATGCTTTTCACCAGGTTTTGTAGGTGTTGTGGATCTAGTTCTTCCCAGGCGCGCTCCAAGGCTTCAAAATAATTATTTTTGTTGGTAACACCAGTTTTTTCAACCCTAGCATCGAGAATCGCCCACAAATTCTCGATGGGGTTGAGGTCTGGGCTTTGTGGAGGCCATTCCAGCGGTTTAATCCGACAAGACCGGAAGAAAGACTTGGTCTTCTTTCCAGTATGCTTCGGGTCGTTGTTCTAGAGAAATATGAATTTCTCTTCAAGGCCCGTCTGGATCAGCGAAACCTCCAGATTTTCCAGCAAGATGTTAATGTAGGAATCTGCCGTCATTATTCCGTCGATTTTCACGACGCTTCCTACTCCACTCCATGAAAAACACCCCCAGACCATCACATTTCATCACATCACACTTCCATGCGTCACCGTTCCTTGGATGTGGCGCTCCTGAAGCTCGAGCTGTCTAACCGAGAGCGGCGGGCTCGTGTGTGATGCAGAGCACCACATCCAAGGAACGGTGAAGCATGGAGGAGGAAATGTGATGGTCTGGGGGTGTTTTTCATGGAGTGGAGTAGAAAACCTCGTGAAAATCGACGGAATAATGATGGCAGATTCCTACATTAACATCTTGCTGGAAAATCTGGAGGTTTCGCTGATCCAGACGGGCCTTGAAGAGAAATTCATATTTCTCTAGAACAACGACCCGAAGCATACTGGAAAGAAGACCAAGTCTTTTTTCCGGTCTTGTCGGATTAAACCGCTGGAATGGCCTCCACAAAGCCCAGACCTCAACCCCATCGAGAATTTGTGGGCGATTCTCGATGCCAGGGTTGAAAAAACTGGTGTTACCAACAAAAATAATTATTTTGAAGCCTTGGAGCGCGCCTGGGAAGAACTAGATCCACAACACCTACAAAACCTGGTGAAAAGCATGCCGAAGAGCCTCCAGCAAGTCCTTAAGGCCAAAGGAGGACACATTAACTATTAAATTGCTTTTTATTTTTCTTAAATCATCTTTTCTGGGGCCAAGAAGGAAGTGGGCACTTATTTTTGTCACTACTTTTTTTTCAATACAAATTGATTTTCTTTTTCTTTAAGTAAAATTCTTTTTTTTATCAAAATTTCGTAAGTGCAACTTTAAAAGAACATCAAAAATAAAATATCACAAAAGATTTAGGTGTGTTAACTTTAATTTGAACCAAATCAATGAGAGAAATTCGAAAACTGGTAAGGTGGGCACTTTATTTTGCCTCTCACTGTATAGTATTTTTACAATATTTTTTGCAGGGTAGCCTGTTTGGCGACAAAATTCTCGCACGTGAAAAGGTGTGAAAATGTGACAAGCACAGTTGTCACGATATTAGTTCTGTCTCTCTAGTGGGGGGAAAATTCCAAAACGCGGACGGCTAAGGGCTATAAATAGTGGGATGGCGGCGGCGGTTCATTAACAGAAGTTGAGTGGCATTTCGATGGCATGGAAAAGTAACACATATGCAGAAGGAAATTATTTGATCTGTGCAGTAGCTGTAGTGGGGATGCACATTGCCGGTGAGAGTGTGATGCGACTTGAAATCTCAGTCAATAACTTCTATGGGTTAAGCACTTATTTTCTTTATCGTAATGATCGACTTGATGAGGCATGTGAGGGAGTTGCAATCATCATTCATAGGCGTATAAAAGATCAACTTTTTTCGTAAATTGAAACCAAAGTTTTTAAAACTTTGTGTATTTCTGTTGAAACACAGCTTGGTAAATATACTTCCATAGCTGCCTATTTGCTTTTCAATGCACTGGACAGCAAGTTAATGAGCTTCAAACTGACTCGCAATAAGTCATGAATGTTTGTCATTGGTAACTTTAACACAAAACTTCGCAATAATTCAAATGTATCTGTCAAATCGTTTATACTCTGGCCTTCCGAAAACCAAATGCGTCACTGCTTGCGTGCCATTAAATGAATATAAATATTAAATGCAGAACATTTTAAGTTTTGTACAAATTCAAACCAAATGCTAAGAGGATTATTGATCTGAAAACTGATCAAACAAAGGTGAAAGTATCATCAAAAAGAGGTCGACAAAACTCAATACGTCCAATCATCGCCACTTTGCACACGGCACCGGAGAGACAACTTTTAATGTCAATTAGAAAGTTTATAATTATAAGCTCTACTTCAGCCCGGCAAATTAACTCCGTCAACAAATTGACTCGGTGCTGGACCGAGAAATCTGTCCAACAACCCGTGTCCATGTGGATGTTTGTTCTCGACAATCACCTAGCTCTCGAGCTGGATCACTTTGGACCCTAACGATAAATTCCATCAAAGCGCATTTCCATGGATGCAATCGATACCGAGAACCTTTCGAATGCCAACAAACTACTTCCTGTGTAACGGGCCGTCATTGGGGATCTACTGGTTCAGAGAAGTCCCGTTTTCTAAAAAGATGGCAAAAACTCAATGTCCAGACTTGTTATTAGCTGAAAAATTATGTCAAACATTAATTTTCAATTTCACACAGTTAGAAACAAGTACAAGAAGCTGAAAAGAAAATGGCTTCTCTTCTTGAACTCTCTGTTACACAAAATCTGTATTTTTGCTTTAAGACTTGATAGTTTCATTTTCATTAAAACACGTTCAAATTAAGTTTGCCTCATACGGTTTAGTAGTCGATAAATCATTTTACATAAATTCTACATTCTCCGATGCAAATTTATTTCCATCACTCGTTAATCTCACTTTGTTCATTCAGTAATATCATTGTCGACATGTCAAGTAATAAAACAATTGCTTTTTAGTATCGTAAAAACCTTTGATCATAAGAAATGGACTGTTGAATAATACTCTTGTTAAAAAAAAACGAATGTTTAGTTTTTTGAAAGTTAAGAGCCTCAAATGTTTGTAAATCAAAAATTTTGATTAAACTTTTTTTGCTCTTCTTCTTCTTCTTCTACTTCTTGGCATTACGTCCTCACTGGGACAAAGCCTGCTTCTCAGCTTAATGTTCTTATGATCACTTCCACAGTTATTAACTGAGAGCTTTCTTTGCCAAAGTTGTCATTTCAGCATTCGTATATCGTGTGACAGGTGCGATGATACTCTATGCCCAGGGATGTGAAGGAAATTTCCATTACGAAAAAACCTGGACCGACCAGGAATCAAAACCGGACACCATGCTTTGTAGCCGCGGACTCTAACCGCTTGGCTATGGAAGATCCCAAATTGCTCCATGGAAACCAAAAAATGGTGACTATGCCTTAAATACAGTCTTCCACATGATCAAAAATTATAAACTATTGGTAATACTTAGGGGGAAAGCACTGATTTTCGACCTACAATATTTCTGTGCTAATTATCGGATTTCCATACAAAGTAGGCCAAAATTGTATGGATGGGTCGAAAATTAGTGCTTTTCCCCTAACTTCTATCAAGATTTTTCCAAATCTGAACCCCTGTGCCCGTCGGAGAAACTAGCTGCTTTCTAATTGAAGTGCCTAGCCTTTACGGGACTGATTGTTGCGCCACACTCATCACAATCCTTTGCAGCTGTAATATGCGGCCCGGCCAGGCAACCTATTTCCATTCCAATTAACGAGCAAAACACAATTCAACTTCCTTCCGGATCCTTACGGGTCCGGATGTGAATGCAACAGTAAATATGTACCACCAACCGTAACATGGGAGCACCTCGTCGACCTGGCCTGCAGGAAGGAGGCTTGAGCAATGTCATTCTCATTTCAGTACACACTTAAAGCTTCCTACACGTAAACGTGTTTGAGTTGAACTTTTTTTTTACTTTTTCTTATTTCTTCATTAATATTATTTCAAGCATTACATTCATTTCATATGTCTAGGTGCTCTGTATTAGGCCACACTGTCAATTTAATTTTCTAAAATTTAAAGATTTTTTTTATAATTGTTCCCACTTTCTCCTAATCAGTCCCCCAATTACGAAAAACAATCTCTTGATTGGGAATGCTTTCAAAATCCTGAGTAACTTGATTTTCAATTGAACTTTTTATTTGTTTATATTTTTTTCAGATCCTACCATATAATGCTCATAACAGGACTGCGAGAACGTTGAAAATGCCTTATCTTCACGGATCAAGAGTTTAAAATCGTAATCTTTAATAAGGAATTCGAATTCTTCTTTGCATTTCGGGATAGCAATGCCTTTTGCTTCAACAATGGAATTTGTTAAAGTTTCGGGACCATTATCAATATTTAATATTGGTCGGTATTCAGAAGTTCATAAATATTGGCATCATTGGCTGTAATAATGGAACTTTTATATTTGACGGTACATTTATATCAAAACAGTATTGAAAAAAAACGTCCTAAACGTATCATTATAACGCCAAAATATCATCTAGTCTAGTGTAAACGTCAAGATGGGTTGAGCTTGTTAGGAACCATCAGTTCATGGCTGTTTTTAGTTGCCGTAAGTCGTTTTGTCGATTAATAACCAGTTTTGAACCACATATTTTTATCGTGTTTAGAGATGAAGACACGTAGTCCATCTGTTGCGTTACTGCAAATGAAGGTAGGGAAGTTAAAAGTATGCTGTCTGTCTGTTCTAGGCTGTAATTTTCCTTCGTTTCCTCCAAATGAATGCCTTAATTATTAGAACCACAAATTTCATTCGATACCAACCAAAGTCCAACTTGTTGCTCGCCGTGCTTCTGTGCACGATAATGATTGACTCTCGATTACAGTCCAACCTTTTCCTTGGTTTGATTTCCGGTGCGTCCAGAATTTTTTGGATTCGAGGTGAACACCATTTTTGTGGGATTGTTATCCAGCATTCTCACAACGTTCCCCACCCATCGTATCCTTCCAGCTATGGCCATTTTCTGGATACTAGGTTCACCGTAGAGTTGCGCAAACTCGTGGTTTACTCTTCTCCTTCATACGCCTTTCTCACGTGCTCCGCCAAAGATCGTCCTATGCACACGTCGTTCATGAACTCCTAGCGCTTGCAAGTCCTCTTCGAGCATTGTCTACATCTCATGCCCGTAGAAGACTACCGGTCTTGTACATGGTACACTTAGTACGGAAGTGAAGTTTCCCAGACCAAAAAGTCTTGTGCAGTCCGTAGTAAGCACGACTTCCGGCAATGATACGTCTTCGAATTTCTCTGCTGCAGTTGTTATTCGATGTTACCAATGATTCGAGGTATCGAGGTAGACAAATTCACGCGTCTGTTAATGCGAGCTCTATCACGCTCGGTTCCTCCAGCCAGCAGATGTTTCGTCTTCGATGTATTTACCTTCAATCCATCCCAGTCTGCCTCACGTTTCATCTTGGTATAGTGTTCAGAAACCACCTGGAACGTTCTTCCGATAATGTCCACGTCGTCAGAAAACAGATAAACTGGCTGGATTTATTGAAGATCGTGCCCGCATGTTGAAGCCCGCCCTTTTCATAACACCTTCTAGCGCAATATTGAACAGGAGGCAGGAAAGACCATCGCCTTGCCGAAGTCCTTTGTGTGTTTTAAACTTGTCTGATAATGCACCCGAAATCTTCACACAGCATTGTACACTATCCATTGTCACCTTGATTGGTCTAGTCAGTTTCCAGGGAAAACCATTCTCGTCCATAATTTTTCATACCTCTACGCGGTCGACGGTATCATAGGCCACAGTTAAAACGATGAATAGGAGGTTCGTAGGGACTTGATATTCGCACTTGACACTTTTGGAGGATCTGCCACAACGTAAAGATTTGGACTGTCGTCGATCGCCCGTTCACATAACCGGCTTGATAACTTCCTAAAAATCTGCTTGCCAGTGGAAAATGATTTGGGAAAGTACCTTATAGGCTGCGTTAAGAATGGTGATCGCTCGATAGTTCTCACATTCTAACTTGTCACCCTTTTTGTATATTGGGTATATTACTCCCTCCTTCCACTTCTCCGGTAGTTGATTTGTATCCCAGATTCCGGCTATCAATTGGTGCAGACAGGTGGCCAACCTGTTCGGGTCTATTCTAATAAGTTCCGCTCCAATACCATCCTTTCCAGCTGCTTTGTTGTTCTTGAGCTATCAAACAGCTCCTGCTGCCTTAGTCTTCCTCCTCTGCGCCGATTAGGCTTTCATCGTAGATGTATAGATCTTATAGAACTTACGCGTTTCTTGAGAATGATACAACTGCTCCATTTCTTTGCACTCCAACTCTTGGCTGTTGGGTTTGCTGTCTGCGCTTCTGTTTGTACCGTTCCTTAAACGGTACATATTATGATAAAATCATTCTCCCAAAGCTCTAACTGCTTGAAGTAGTAATCTATGGAAAAGTGAACAAGCTATTCTCAGGTAAAATCTTCCCAGCTACAACTTTGCCGAAGACCACATTTTGATGGGACGTAAGGATAATTTGTTATTATTGATAGCAAAGTCTAAGCCACGCTGAGATGATCATTCACTTACTTTCAGAGCAACACTGCTTATTCCGTAGTAGAACATAGTAGCCTGGATAACTTTGATCTATTCTACCCACCAGGAGCATCACTGTTGCCTGCCGGGCTGTTGTTTAAGGCTCAAGAATCCATCATTCAATCATTAGCGATGATGGAAAATGAAAAACCAGTTTTTTCGTTCAATTTTAAAGAGATCCTCAAGAAAATCTATCACTGCATTACAGGTAGCAAGTGCAATGCAGTGATAGATTTTCATGAGCATTGCTTCGATTTTGAGCAGAAAAACTGGTTTTGAAAAATAGTAAAACGATGATGGTTATTTTCCTCTTAAGCATGCAAAATGCATACCGTGGTGAATCAAAATCCGGACACTCTGATTATATTAGTCAATTAGAGTTAAATTAAATGACAAAATGCTGGGTTTTTATTCACTCCGTTGATTATTAACAATGCTTATAACTTTACATATATGTTTAATCTAGTAACCATCGTCATCTTCTTCTTCTTTTCGGCATTACGTCCCCACTGGGACAGAGCCTGCATCTCAGCTTAGTGTTCTTATGAGCACTTCCACAGTTATTAACTGAGAGCTTACTATGCCAATGACCATTTTTGCATGTGTATATCGTGTGGCAGGTACGAAGATACTCTATGCCCTGGGAAGTCGAGAAAATTTCCAACCCGAAAAGATCCTCGACCGGTGGGATTCGAACCCACGACCCTCAGCTTGATCTTGCTGAATAGCTGCGCGTTTACCGCTATGGCTATCTGGGCCCATCGTCATACAATTAATAAAAATAAAAACAAATAATTGGTTCGTGTTGAACGTCATTTCTCCGCGTTCTGACTCCAACTCAAGTTTAACGATCGATGACCGCGCGAACATTTTTTGATTGAAGGAACAGTCTGTGAACTTATTTTATAGCAAGTTTTAACCATAAGTGTTTAGGAAAAGATATTTCAAAAGTTTGGTGACTCCAATATTGGTGAATAAGTCGGGAATACATATTTATCGGTGCTTCTAGAGACTGTCCGGGATTTCGAGCCAGTGTTTTAAGATCCGGACATCTTCTAAAAGACCCTGGTATAATTAGTGTAAGTGAGTTTTGTGCAAGAAAAAATAAGAGAAAACTTGAAAAATAACTATTGAAAGCTTTGTGAGTATTCATCATTTAACTCGATGTGAAATAAATAGTGTTAAACTTTCATAATAACAGTTTGATCTGCACCGACTGCAGTTCAAGCCACACGCACCTCGGCTCAGGTAGTCAAATCACTAATATTACAAACGTGCTATTCTTTTTGACATTATAGGGCAAACGCAGACATCAAGCTTTTTAAATATCTATATTTTATTGTGTTTTGATGTGATTTTCATTAAAATTAAACGAACATTATGTGCCATTACATGGTGTCCGGATTTTGATTCATAAGTGTCCGGATTTAAATATACCGTTTGCATCAGTTGTCCGGATTTATGGACAAGACATGCTCAAGTATTTGAATGATTTTCATGTTGAAATCATGATTTTTACCAAAAAGTTCATCAGTAGCGTAAAGATCTTAAGTTAAACAAAGTTCGAAACAATATTGCATTAAAGGTTTTCTGAAACTACACCTTGATATTAGCATTTGAACATTTGTGTCGACTTAAGTGTCCGGGTATTGATGCAGCACGGTACCCAGTTTATGATTATGAATAGCAATTTATCCTGATGTCCAATCAAAATGTGATCTTCAGCAAAGTTGTAGCTGAAAGGATTTCACATGAGAAGATTGTGTTCACTTATCCATTAAACATTATGACGAAGAGATAGAGGGGTTAACCAAAAAGGATGCCGTTTTCCATAGTAACCTCCATATAAACTTCAAATTTAATGTGCACAGTCAAATTTCTTACGATTCATTTCAAACTTTGGGAGGATGATGTAACTGATGATATTATATTAGAATCAACTATGGAGCCGTGAAAATATCTCGGTTGGATATATGAGATGTGATTATATGCAAGTTTAACACTCATTTAGAATTTTAGAACGTCCGTTTGATATAACTCCAGCAATTGCTTTTATAATCTGAAAGAAATTACAGAGGGGCCCAAATCCATACAGGCTCAAAATCCGTACACTTCATACAAATAGAAGGAGTTTTATATGAAGTGGAAGGGTTTAGATTCTTTTCTTAGGTGTTCGGATTTTGATCCCACACGATATATCCTTATTAGGTAAATCCATTAACGATTTTTGATTTCCAGCAATAAAGTCGTTTTAGCCGTTATTGATTTTTTTTCCATAAAGTCCAATAAAGTTGCAATAAGTTCCAATAAAATCGTATACATGGGTCGAAAACTAGAGATGGTTAAAAAATTGGTGCTCTTCCCCTACTTGAAGAAAAATTGCTCGAAATATTTCTGAAGTAGGTAATATTAAATAGAAGTCAAGGAGTCGGACCTGGTGTAGTGGATAGAACACACACCTATCACGCTGAGGATCTGGGATCAAATCTTATCCCCGATAAAAAAAAATGAAAAAAATTAAGTCAATAAATATAATCATCGTTTTCTAGATTCCTCAGTTACGCTCAAGACATCACTAGTTTCACCCTCCCACCTGTTTAACCCACCCCACCTTACATTCTTCTATGTTCTTTGTTCTTTATCTCATTCTTCTTTGCTCTTTGTTCCATTCTACTGGCATAGGAATTCTCCCCAGCTATTCATATGCTTATTCGGGTTCATATTAATCAGCCAGCGTAGCCTATTCAAGGGCCAAAAATCGCATGCATAATATATATTTCGTCAAATATCATCTAAAGGAGTGGAGATATCGCAATTTTGAGGTGATTTTTTGCCCTTAAGGGTCTTAAAATCACCAAAACATAAGCATACCAAAATTTTTCAGAGTTCACTAAAATGGTAAAACTGCACTTACGCCCTTTGCACCACCTCTAAACCTTCACCAAAAATTCTCATTTTTTCGCAGGATGTTATTTTGGGACCGATGATCATTTTCCACTTTGTAAATCCTGACTACGGAAGATTTTTGGAAATAAACCCCACCCTACTACCCTATGTGCTAATTGACTGTTCAATTAATCGAAATAATAATATACTTTTAATCAACATTAATATTTGGGATTGAAAATAATGGATTTCGTGTTCATGTTTTTGATATGTTTTTGATTTTTATTTAGTAGTCAAAATGTCAATTAATGGAGAGTTATACAACCACTTCATGGCTGGTAGCGGATAAGTGTTTAAAAGAGGAACTTTAGAGACCTCATGCCAGAAAAATAAAACCAAGATGAGACTGAACAGGAACCACATTTCGATTAGGATTCCTAAATCAATCCGACCAGACAACTCTCAAAGCGCCTTTCTTAAAGGTTGTGCGGGGTTTATTGATTTTCTTTAGAAATTTCATCAGAATGTAATTATGATTATGATGTTTGACAAAAGTTTGCTTCAACTATTGATTCGAAGATTTCTTAACAGACTTCCCAAGGAATTCCTCCGGAATTATTGTTCGAGGTCCTTGAAAAACTCATCTACTCAGAACTTTTTCCAATGATACACACAGATTTTTTCCCAAAGATTTCTTTAAAAAATTTCCCAAATTAGTCCTCAATGTTTTGTTACAAGATTTCCTTAGGCATTTGCCCAAGGAAATTTCTCAGATTTTTATTGGAGGGGATCTCTTAAAAACTAGATACATTTCTAAACAAAATCGTAAAGATATCAATGATGATATATATAATATGATAAATTCCTACAAGAGAGAAGTCTTTCAAAGATCTCTGGATCTCTTTTGGACTTTGGAGAAAGTCTTGGATTCAGTCTTCAAAGTGGATTAGTCTTCAGAGAGACTAATAATGAAATAATTGGAAAATTACCCAACCAAAATATGCTAGACAAAATTCTCGAGTGGAACTGTGAGGAGCTACAGGAATAATTTCTGTAGAATTTTGTAGTTTTAAACACTACACAAATTTTCAAATTTAAGAATCCAAGTAGAATTCAAAAATAAGATAAGATAAAAACCTTTTAAAGTAATCATTTTCCATGGAGAAGAGCAATCCTTAGTGAAAATTTATGAGAATCCTTGGAAGAATTGATGGAGCAATTCCTGAGTTAATCAGTGTGGTAACTATTGAAAGATAATAATAGTAGATTAAACCTTTGTCATTTTCGAGGTAAAAAATCTGTAGGAATAAGGTATCAGTTTAATATCTGGAGAAATAATTACAAGTACTTCTAAAAAAATTTTTGTTGGAATTCAGTTTTTGGACTACTAATGGATTTTCTGGAGCAAATTTTGAAGGAATTCCTCTTAGCATATCCTAAGAAATCATTCAAGATATTTCAAGACGAATTCCTGGGAGAATTGCTAGAGGAATCTTAGTAAGAATTCTTGGGGGCATCCATGGAGAATACCTGAATACAGCTCCAAATGATTCTCTAGAAGAATTCCTGAAGATAAAAATCAACTGGGGTGGCCCATTTCGCATAAATATTTTTCGCATAAGGACGTTTCGCATACGGACGTTTGGAATAATGGACGCTTCGCATAAAGCAGTTTCATACAAGAACAGGTAGAATTTTTAAGAAGGCATATAATTCTAGTTATGTAAAATGTACATTATGCCAAACGCCTGTATTCGAAATATCCCACCCCTTAAATCAACGAACCTAAGGAGTAGGTAATACCTGGATCCTAAAGAATTTACATCAAGATTCATTCCATTACGAATATGGAACTATAAACTTCAGTCAGATAAGATGGTTTGCGTAGAAAAGAGACTTTAGACACCTTTCTTCACATTTGTTCGCGTTATCGAAATATGCTTTGGTACTTTTCAAGAATATATAAAATATTTTGTACAAATATTAATTTTGGTTTGGTTCAGGATATGGCTCATAATAAAATGTTTCCAAACCAGCTTATGGCTTCCTCAGGCACAAGTTATAGAGGGCCCTCTGATATTCGATGATTAACAGAACTATGTATTTTTGAACCCAAAACCACCATGTTCTTTTTAAAAGTGCTGTTCTATAGTGTTGAAATAAACGCTGCCTTTATCACTATACTAGATTATTTAGGGGCCCTTACATATTACCAATTCAGGGCCCCTCCAAACCTGATTTTCCTTACCCCGCTAAAGTTTAATTTGTGAAATATTCAATTTCTAATGCTATGAACAATTTTCACCATGATCTCGGGGCCCCAAAGAACCGAGGCCCGGTGCGGACCGCACCCACCGCACCCCCCTAGCTACGCTACTGGGTATAACCATCTTTATACGTATGTACCATCGACCCTTTTCAGCAAACCTCCTGCAGCGCTACGATGTCGAACTTGCGAACCCTCAATAATTCGGAAAGATGCGGGTACTTATCAATAGATAGACTTTCAGTTCCATGATCCAAGTTTCCAATCGTTAGTCTGTTTTCGATGCTTGGGTCTATGCTGATTGTTCCGGTTCGAAGTTACATTGTATGCTTCCTGTACTGATGATTTTCTCGCTGGACGACCATCGTGCACAGCACCGTTTAGAGTCCCACGCTGGCACTATGACGATGGTCAGCCGCTCCTAACATGGAGAACAGGCGCTGTTTTGATCTGCACCTAACATGGAGAACAGACGCTCTGATAAGCTATACCCTCAGAAGAGAGTAGCCTTCCCTCCCTGTCAGCATACAACCAAGGTCCCACCGGGGTTGGTTACCCGATCTTCCCTACGGTTACTCGTACCCCAGGCGGCACCACGCGGATGTAGGGATTGAAGTTACTTCTTGTCCAGACTTAGGATCACTAATGGGGTCTACAGGGGATAGGCAAAACGATTGAGATAGGCACCTGGAATTTACTATAAAGTGGTCATGGCAGCCGGTGGTGTTGGAAATGCTTCGGAAAGCATAATTTGGAAATAAAAACATGGCTGATCATATTTTCCTGAACCAGTTTTACGGATCTGAAGATTTCCAACCAATCTTAATGCGTCCGGTGGCATTCAACTTCCTATTAGTTCTAGTTTCTAGGAAAATTGCAAACATCTATCTAACTTTACACCGCACAAAAATACAAGCGACAGAAAAAATGCCATTTGGACATGACCTCATAAAATCCGGAACATCTCCGGTGTCCAGTGGCCAATATGCATGGCCAAGGAAGTTCCTAAAACTGGACCAAATTTGCCGTCGACTGATTCCAGATGCATCCAAATTCATCCATTTTTCATAAAGTTATAAGCATTTGAATTTGGGCAAAATTTTGCCTATCTCAATCATTTTGCCTATCCCCTGTATATTGTACCTGCAGGTACGCGAATTACCAATGGTACGTAAACGTAGATGAAAACGTTCAGTTAGATCAGACTAAAATAAGAATTCTAATACTATTTCATACTTGTTCCCGAATCCAATAGGGAAAATATAACGTTAAGTTATTGAAGGAACTGTTAACCAATCTATTTGCTGACGGCTCGTTTAAGGTTGTGGAAATCTGACTACCGTCTTGTTGCCGTTTGGGAACATCATCATTATCTATTCCTTTCCTCGTAACGGAGAAGATAGGCATGGCCGGCAATGGAAATTGTCATGTCTTTGAATCTCTGACTTCCGATTGGATATCTGTTTCTTCCAAAATAGTTTTCCATGAGCAATTGGAATAAGAGTGGTAAGGTAATTAACATGATATTTTTCAGTCAGCAATCTACGAAATACTCCGTTACCACGTAACGCAACGCAACGCAAAGTAGAGATATTAACCATCGAGGTAGGCGTATTTTTGCATGAAAAACAACAATAACTCGTAAATGGAAAGAGGCAGCGAATTCTATCACCAAATTACGCCTTTTCAAAGCTCTAAAAATGGTACATAGACTACTCTGATGAGATACCGTGCTGCATCAATACCCGGACGCTTAAGCCGACAAAAACACTCAAACATAGATTTAGGTATGTTTGGTTCAAATATTGTTGTAGTGTTATTATTCAACATATTTTTCCACTTCAGATATTTATGAAAGTGACAAAATTTTCGATATTATTCATGATTTTTACAAGTAAATCAATGAAATATTGTAGCGTATCTTGTCGTTAAATCCGGACACCTAATGAAATGATGTTACTAAATCCGGACAGTTTTGGATCAAAATTCATCAACTAGTCGGATTCAGTGATTTAATTACCTGAATTGAAGCGCGTGTAGCTTGAACTCGTTAACGTGTGGCTGGAATCTCAGATATACACAATTAATCTTACATTACACCATTTTATTATAACTCACAATACTGTTTATGCATATTTCTAGTTTTCTCATGTTTCATATATCAAATATATCATTTACACTAGTAAAAAGTGGGTCTTCCACACGATGTCCAGGTTTAAAATCACTGACCCGTAATCCTGGACAGTATCTTTACTCTCCTTTAAAAACACATTTGCTTCATAATTCACAACACTTATGTTACGGACCATTGAAAGTATGTTTCTGTTTCTACTTGTGTTAACACTCCATAAACATTTACTTCACACACTCTTTCTTCAAGCTTTGGTTTGGGTTGTGCGTTATTTTTATTAATTATTTGGCAATGTTTACTAGATTGAAAATGATTGTGGAAAAAAAACCAAACATAAAAAAATTCAAATTATGCATAAAATAATGAATATTATTAAAGTGCCCGGATATTGGTACCATCCGGATTTTGATTCACCACGGCATTAAAATAACAGCCAGAAAACCAGTTTTCTATGAACCACCCTATGTGAACATAGGAAAAAAGTTATTAAGTTATAAAGTTGTAAAGTTAGTAAACAAGTTATCGGTCAAATAAATTGCTACCAAAATCTATTTTGCAAAGTTTCATGAAAGTAAATGGTCTACAACAATCAAATAGATCAACTAATGGTCGCAGTGGTTCAAATCCCAACAAAAAAAAAAACAATCAAACAAACATAATAGTTAGAACAAATAAAAAAATGATAAAAATGCTTATAATTCTGAAAATGCACCTTCAAAAATTTCATTGCACCTTCAAGTTTGATGCCCATATTGATATGATTCCGGACATGGATGGAATTGATCACTTCTACCGGGGCTCATCGAACCTACTATAGTGTGACCATAGCAGCCGCTGGTTCTGAAAATGCTTCCGGAAGCCTCAGCTTCAAAAATCTTGAAATTTGTTACCCACATTGATATGGTTTTGGACATGTTTTGGATTGGCCTCATCCCCTTGGGTACTTGGAACCTACTGTAGAGTGGTCATGACAGCCAATGGTTTTGGAAATGATTGTGTAAGCATTATCTTCTAAAATGTGAACCTACTGTAGATTTGTCAGAGCATCTAATGGTTCTGAATATTTACCCGGAAGCAAAATCTTGCAGTTCGACACCCACTTGGATGTACATAGTTCCGATGGATATATACATGATTGGAAATACAAACGTGATTGATCATATCTTTCGGAACTAGTTTAACCTAGTTTAACAAAAACGACCATATTTCGAAGGTTTTCCAACGAAGCTTAATGCGTCCACCTGCATTCAATCTCCATTTTGATCAAGTTTCTTGGAAAAAAAGTCACCATCTATAAATCTTTACATTGCACAAAGTAACAAGCGACAAAAAAAAACGTATTTTGCCATGACCTTGGATAATCCGGAACATTTCCGGTGTCCGATGGTCAATGCATGGCCAGACAAATTAATGAAAGTAAACCAATAAGCATCGAATGCTTCCACATGCATCGAATTTAATTATTTTTTTAAAAAGTTGTAAGCATTTGAATTTGGGCACAATTTTGCTTAAACCATGTACCAACAGGAAAAAATATGTTGTCCAGATATTACTAAAAGCCTTAAGAAGCCTATTAGACCTCAAAGAAGTTCGTATTTGATCCAGAATAATTAAACAAATTTGTAAACAGCTGCCTATGCTTCGAACTTTATTTTAGGTACAACGGTTTTATTGATACATACACGCCATTTAAGCCTCCTTATTTGCCTGTGACTGTATGGATATATTGAAATAAAACTGAATTATATTTGCATACATTCGTCGTATCACAAAAATAGAGATCTCAATGAGTTTTTGTGTGCCATAGAAGAGGCTGTACTCTCAACTATCATACGTCAAGATAAGTCTTAATATATCTTCCATGTAGGCAGCCAACCCGAGAACAGTTTCAAAAAGGCGTAATTGGTTTTGTAATAGCAACCTCTAACATCGTTGTGGTACATATGTGTGTTCATCCACGCCATCCATTGTCACTTTTAGAATAAAACATATATTTCTTTTTCAATTATCTCTCCTCACATCCTTTTTCTTGTTCTTGGCATTACTGCAGTACTTGTATATAACCTTCCGCTCAGCTTAGCGTTCTAAGGGCACTGCCACAGTTATTAACCGAGAACTTTCTTAAGTTGTCAAGCTTGCCTTCGTATATCGTGGGGCAGGAAAGGTGTTACTCCATGCTCAGGGAAATCTAGGAAATTTCCATTACGAAAAGATTCTGGACCGCTTTGTTGCTGCGGACGTTACCAATAGGCTAAGGAGAGCTCCCCACAACATAACCGATTAATTTATGACCAGTTGCGATGATCACCTGTTGTAAAATTCAATGTTCATCACCCAAACATTAAATATGCTCACGTCTTCGACAGTAAACTATCACTTCCGGACGTATTACACAAACCGTGTACTTCTCCCATCGTCAGCGATGCTCTCAAAACATCGGCCAATCTCCGTTTTCTGTGTCTTCGCCTTTGATCACTTTCCAATTACGCCGGTCGATGATGTACAAGCGAGTGAAATAGCTGCTGCTACGGTATCAAATGAGAAATCGATTCGCTAATTAATTCCAAAAATAGTTTCCTCCGCTCTGTGCTAGGAGAGATCAAAATGGCCATAACAAGCATCAAATGCTTCTTTCTATTTCTGACGCGACTTCCGTTCGCGTCTGAGTAAAATTGCTGCTGTCCGGTATGCGTATGATTTGAAGATGCTACCAGCAGCACCCCGCACTCCGATTGCATGTTCTGTAATGAATATATTCCGAGATATTTAGGGTAAGACAGGTCAAATTTATTGAAAAGCGTTTACATATAGATATAAGCGTCGAATGAAATGTTTAGAATGAAACTTATAAATAATTTGAAGAAAAGTGTTATATTATTTTTTAGTGCAGCAGAATGATTAAACAACAAAGAAATGCCTAAAAATATGAAGAAAAATATTTTAGCACATTGTGACGAAAAGCCCAAATACGCAATCGATAAATCACGTTAAATTTGGTCACAAACCGCACCCCATTAGTGACCAATTCTCTTCGGGAATTCAACACTAATAACACACCATCAACATGGTCATTCGGCCAGCGTCGACCAATGGCATCGTCGTCGAAGTCATTATGGTCGTCCAGTGACAACAACACCAAACAGCCACCAATCTCCGCAGGGACGTGGTTTTTTACAGTGTTCACTCTTCCACCCGGTTTACTCCAAGCTCTAGCATTGCAGATTATTCAGTACAATCAGGGAAAATGTAGGTTCACATTGGAATTGATCCCATCACAGTCTTCATTATCAGTGTCACTTCCTCCGCCGAAGAATTGCTCAAGATTTTTTTTTTCACATTTCCATGTCTTTTTGAGGATGTGTGTTCAAGTCGTTTTTTTGCTAGGTAGTCTCATTACCGCACTTGCACGCTTTTTCTCTATTACATCATTTAATATGAAGCTAATCCAAAGCCATACAGTGGACATGATAAAGTTGCACTTCCTGTAATACAGGTCACTCGATAGAGAAAAAAATTAAAAACAAAAAAGATTTTTTGTCCTGGGATGGTACAATACTGACACCCATAGACGCATAATAAGGAGAGAAGGGGTTGAAGATGCCACAATAAATTCGCTATGAATTCATTAAGAAACTCTATCAACATTCTTTAATTTTATCGTGCAAACTTTCATACGTGCAAAAAATACTAGATTGATAAATTCAGTAATGAATCTACAGAATTTATTCTCTTAAGGGATCCTCAAAGATTTCCTTCAAAAAATCATCTAAGATTTGTTTAAGTAATCTTATGTAATATCTGAAACAAATCGGAATTTGGTAGCCCATTAAAAACAGTATTATTCAGACAGCGGCTGTAAACCGCAGTTACATAGAATCTGCTCTCCGTCAAACCCGGTCCCGGTTGTTGGCCGGTGCAGATGACGACGATGACGACCAGCAGCAACCAGCCGGAAGGACATCCCCTGTCTATGGCTGCAGAATTCCCCGCTTCGTGCCCGTTTTTCCGGGAGAAAGAGACAATTCACTCCGCACGCAATTGTTTGTTGTTATTTCTGTTCAGGGAATTGGATAGCAGTTTGCGGATCCACTGCCACTGACTGTCTGGTCTGGACCGAGCGTGTTGTGCATGAGTGAGCTAGTGGCTAGCAGTATATGCGATATGTGATAAATCTCCCGTCCAGTGCATAGTAGTGGAGCGCGCGATTGTCCCCAGCGGCCGCGAGGTTCAAAAGGGACATCAATTGACACATTGTTTGAATTGTTTCAAGTCAGAAGTTTTGATTCCCCTCTGCGACACCGTCAATGGATTGATTCTGTTTCAATGATAATGGGTTGCGAGCGTGTGTGTGTTTGTGTGGCCAATAAATTAGTTTCAAAGACAATTCGGACCATCTATATCTATAGCTCGCAAGTAGAGGTAGACGGTATGGTTCCCTTCGCCGCATGTGCGGTCTTCGGAGACCAGGTGCTGACAAATTACCGTCAAGTGTGAATTGATTGATACGGATTGCGGTTGGCTGTTGGAAACACCGGAAACACACCGATATTACACGTGAGTGTCCCGTAGAGAGAGAGAAAAAGAGCGGCAGTTGACAGCAGCAGCGCGTTGAAAGCGGCACGGGTACCTTCCGGGACATTGTTGAACGGTATTCCCATGAGGGAGAAGATTTGTGGCCATCGTAATGGCAGCTTTGGTAGCGCATCACTGCGACAGTATCGGCACTGGTTGGTATGCTGGGGATTTGATTTGACATATTTTTTCCTTGAGTTTGAGCCCCGGAGATTAATTTAATGTTTTGGCTTTTGACGTAGAGGACTATCGAGGACTCTAATCTGGTTCGAGTTTTGGATATTTACGATTCCATTACTGCCGTCATACGCATAACTGTCCCATGTTCCAAAATATGCAATCGAGAAAAACGCGTTTAAAGATTTTAACACATTTAGGCCTCGTATTGACCAGGTGTGTGGTAAATTGAATTGAAATCTTCACAATAATATAAAGAATAGCGTGTTTATTAGAGTCAAGAGTTTGTATTATGGGAATAAAGTAAACTTAGCTACGAAATTCAAAGTGGGACTGTTATGCCTAGAAATACGGGGTTTTTGGTGAATTTCTACGCATAACAGTCCCACTGAGAGTAGTGACCAATTTTATGCTAAACATACTGCTGTAGATGACCGTTCTTACGTATAGATTGTACCAAATATAGAGGACGTATATCCTCAAGTCTATGTTAAGGCACCTAATGAAGGCTCAAGTGACATGTGCCATACGTAGCCACGTGTGGAGAAGTGAAAAAAAAAACGATTTTATAGTTTCCAAATTCGGGATGGAAAGCAAAGTTTTCTGTATGTGTGATAGTGAGAAAATGTATGAGTTAGTGAAAGAAAGAGTGGGTGAGTAAGTAAGAGAGTTTATAAGATGTAATAAATTCCTAAATCGACTCTTCCAGCTGCAGGCTTGACAGGAACGCATCTGCGAATTCAAGGTTATTCTGCCGAGTAAATATTTAACTCAAAATTCACGACACAAATCTTCACACGATTTGACATTTCTTTGGACTTTGTTTGCAATACATATCATGATATTTTTGATACATCGCAAATTAAGTTTTAGAACCACCAACATATTTGCAACTTGCACCGAAGAGCCAACTATGCGGAATAACCCAGTATGTGGCCAGGTCATCCTATTCTTCTTTTGACTTGACTTTGACTTCGTCTTGACTTCATCAAGTTTGATATGTCGCAAGATAGGTCTCAAGACCGCCAATGTAATGGCTACTTCCTCTGGGGAACAGGGTATCCAAAACAACCTGGCATGTTATCAAGTCATCCAGGAACCTTTGAATTACCCTTCTTTAGCCTTGATTTGTGAATTTATGTAGTTTGATGTTGCCAGCTAGGTTTCAGACCCGACAGTTTAGAGGCCATTTCCCCCAGGAAACTGGAAATTCAGAACAATCCGACATGTGGTCAAGTCATTCAAATACATTTGAACCACCTGTAGACCTAATTTGCAAATTCATGAAAATTGAAATGTCGCAAGCCAGGTTTCAGATTCGCCAATATAATGGCCACTTCCACCAGTGAACCGGTATTTGGACCAACCCAGCATATGGCCAAGTCATCCAAAAATGGTCGAACTATTTTTATTTGGACTTGGTATGCTAAATTATGAAATTGATTTGTCGCAAGCCATGGACTTGAAATTAAAGTAATTACTGATTCTTCAAGTGGGATTATTTCAGTATTCCTCGTGATGAATCCAAAATTACGGTGAATTTCTAATCGATGACGGCGGTTCAAAAAAATTGTGATTGACCCTGCAAACTCAACTGAAATTCTTTGAAAAACCGATGGGAAATAATATTTTTGAATTGAACATTTCAATCAAATTTGACGCCAGACTCGCATGAATGACGAATGCATCCCGATAATACAAACACATAAAACGGGTTGTGTTCCACATGGGATGTAAAGTCAACGTAAGAAGATGTTCAAAACGATTTTCACAAACACCAGCTAATTCAAAACTCACAACTGAATATTTTGTTCAAGATCAGTGCAGCGAATTGTATAGTGTGACAGTTATGCGTAGAAATACAGTAGTGGGACAGTTATGCGTGGAAATTCAACAATGGGACAAATTGACTTGGCTTGCTTTTCATTGATTTTCCGAACAAAGTTAATTTTTGATAAGTGTTTTCTAAAACTATGCGTAAAAATAAATTGTTTGATGACATAAAGTCAAAATGCACAAAAAGTAACATGGGACAATTATGCGTATAACGGCAGAATTATTCCAACCATTTTCAAGGAGATTTAATTAAGAAAAGCGATATGATAATAAATTTTGGTAATTAAAAAATGAAAAGATAAAGTTATTCATTGGACTAATATTAGCACACCTACAAATCAGTAAAGACCACTAATTTATAAGTACATACAAACCGAATTAAGTGATATACCATATAATTCCCCTAAATCATTTGGCAGATACTTGTATTTCGACCTCAAAGGTAAGGCTGACTGCAGTGTCGTGTACTAGACTACAAGTCGAGTCTAGTACACTACATTGAAGACAGCCTTATAGTTGGAGTCAAAATTCACGCTTCTGTTAAAGGATGCAAATTCTAGAGGACACTTCATTCAGTCAATACAACAAACAAAATAAAAGGATAAACTAAACATTTGACAGCCACAAAATTATAACATGTCAGTAATAACTCAGTTTCGTCAATAAACCAAAGCACTTTCCGCACAGTAAAAACATCGTTCGGAAAAGAAAACATCATCTCACTGCAGCCGGCACTCGTGCAACCCACGGCGAAAGTGTGTAACTAGCGTTTATTTTTGACAGCCAACACTTGCACTCGCAAGTTAAAAATACCGCAAAACCACTTTCCAACAACTGCCATGCCAACATCCAGAGCAGCAGAGACTGTCTCGTTGACTTCTTGTAAGTCTAGTCGTATAAGTGGCATAAAAAAAAAGAGAAACTCTCAACACCACATTTTTGGCTTACTAGCTGTTTATATTTTTTTCTCTCATTGGCAAAATTCGAAGCTGAATAAACATTTGGAATTTGCGTTTCCTGCCACGTCACATCGTCACTACTGCGAACTAACCGGCGATGATGGTTTGCCGCTGACTGAAGTTGATCGAAAATTAGCACACATTAGCGAAAGATTAGCTAGATTTCCATACGGTACGAGTGACGGTACCGCACAATGAAAAAGAAACGTAGTAAATAAACGGTGCGTGTCTTTCAATTTGAAAGATTGTTTCGTCTAATTTTCCGACCAATAGAATGTCTCATCTGTGTACGACAGGATTGCCCAAACGTTTTTGACCAAAGCGCAGACATAAGATGGTGCGGTGGATAAAGTTTTCAAGAGCTCAGATATTCGCGTGAAATCTAACAAAATTCAGGAAATTTAGCAAATTGTTTGGAAAAATCAAAACCAGATACCTACAGTTTGGCCCATAAAAAAAAATGCAAAAATCGTCATATTATGTTTTATGGTAGTTTTATAAGGAAAATGTGAAACATAAATTTTAATCATTATATGTATTGTTTAATCTGTTTAGACACAGTTGTATGCTTTGGACATGACTTTAATCTGTAACTTTCACTTTACTAGAGAGGAATGGGAAGCATACCTTCAAATTTTATCATGCGGTCATCGAGCTCAATATCTTTGTGATGAAAGCCTCTAAAACATCAACGATGGGGTGTGATTCTTCACAGATCTTGTATCCAGCATTCGCATATATCAAATGATAGAATCGCTTCATACCTGGATCATTGGAGACTAAAACATATTTTCGAAAAAACGGCTCATTTTGGAAACCACGGTTGATCCTTAATACCGTTTTGATTCATATTACGGACAGCTTCAAATTCCGGACACTCTACTTTGTATGGGAAACATTTCACACGAAATGTTTCAATTTTTGCCGTTCAAAAGTTCTCAATTTCGAGGCTCGTTTTAGTAAGCTTTTTCCATAAATATCTTTGAAAATTTATAATGTTCAACTACCTTAGATGTCTCTTTAGTGGTTTGACGATTTCAATTGATGATTTGACTGCTCTATTAATGGTTAGCATGAGCTGTCCGGAATTCGAATCAAAGTGTCCGGAATATGAGGCAAAAGTAAGGAAGCGTCCGGAATAAGAATCATGAAAAGGCCACACAATTTGATTTATTTAAAATTATTCAAGTTGCGGAAGCGTATTCTTTACCCACCATTCGAAAGTAAAGGTCTTCCGACGCTCGATAACGCTAAAGAATCATATATAATGATTTATTTTGTATGCTCTATGCTGGCTTATACTTCCCTGAGGCCTTAAGTGTCCGTTATATGAATCAAAACGGTATAAGTGTGATAGGCGGCTCTGTTTTGCTCAAAACCTATGAGCTAGTATTGACAAAAGTTGTCTCTAAACGAAGTAACAAATTTCTTCCTCAAACTTCTTCCTTATTTATTTTTTTAATAAACTTTAACAAAAAATAAAGGCACATCAAACCCATAAGACGCAAATGCCCTCAAAACTATGACCCTGGTAAAATATTTTATTATGACCATGAAAAACACGTTGTCTAAGAACTCCTCTATCCTCTGATACCAAAAAAAACTAATATTTTCAACGATAAATTGTGATTTTACTCACCAGAGCATACGACAATAAGATGCAGTTTCTAACTTTGAGTGGACAAAACCTTCAAATTTCTTTGCTTTATTACATTATATAGGACAGTTAGAAAAATGTAACAAAAAAAAAAATCAGTGCGCATCGTACCTTCGTGCTGTGCGTACACGAATTCTCTCTGCTCTTGGAAGTTTTCTTAAAAATTACCTAAAGCAATAAAACAGTACTTTTCAGTGCTACATAAACAGTACTTTTCAGTGCTAAAATTAAAAACGGTTCTTTTCAGAGCTACTAAAACAGTACTTTTCAGTACTATTTTTTCTACTATTGATCCCTTTACGATCCTTGTTTGGACCCGTGCCTTCGATTTTTCATTGGACCCGTTGGCGAAAGCTAGCGGTGGTAATCCTTCTTGGACACCGTCTTGGGAAAAAACCTCTCGAAGGTCACGTCTTTTTTCGTTTATTTACTAAACATGGTATCAACAACAAACAAAAGGAAGGGTGAATCTCTGAATTCACTACTTCCTTCTAAAAAAGTGGGTTTTAAAACTGTAACTACACGTGGCAAGAATGGAAGAAAGGGCGTTTCCCCGGAATGCGAACTTTCTTCCAAGGGTGAAATGAATAATTGTATCGAAATGAGCAATCAGTTTGATGCTCTAGACAAATTTTCCGAACACCAAATCGAAGCAGCCTCTAGCCCAGGCTCTTTGATTCAAGTGAGGAGGCAAAGAGTGCCGCCTATCGTGGTCAGTTATTCCGAATTTGGGGGATTTAGGCAGGAGATCTTAAACTCCATTAGGGGAATCAAGGTTTCCTTCCAAATCGCAAAGAAAGGAGACTGTCGCGTTTTGCCGGAAATTTTTAAAGATCGCGAACTTCTTCTCAAAAATCTTGAAGAAAAGAAGCACAAATTTTTTACTTATGACGACAAAACTGAACGTTTGTTCAAAGTTGTCTTGAAAAGTCTCCCAAGTGACTATAAGTCACCTGAAGAGATCAAAAATGTAATAAATGATTTACTTGGATTTTCCCCAGTCCAAGTAATCCTTATGAAAAAGAGAACCCAATCTGGCATTGTTCGGAAAGGGCTTTCTCAAGTATATTATTTAGTTCACTTTAACAAAAAAGAACTAAATAATATTAAAGCTTTAGAAAAAGCAAAACTTTTGTTTGATGTCCGTGTGACATGGGAACATTTCCAGAAACCTGAAGGAAATTACCAGAACCCCACTCAGTGCCGTCGGTGCCAAAAGTGGGGTCATGGTACAAAAAATTGTCGCATGGATGCTAAATACATGATTCGCGTAGGTTCTTCTCACGCCAAGGACGTTTGTCCAGTGAAGGAAGATACCACCAAGTTCATATGCTGTAATTGTGGGGCTAATCATTAGTCAAATTTTTGGAATTGTCCTTCACGCAAAAGAGTAATTGAAGCTCGTCCCCGGCAGATGAAAGATAATATCCGTGACGATAACGGTCGTTTCCGGAATTTGCCTGGTAGAGTATCGAACAATGCTCATTTTTCAGTTAACGATCGCTTGATTAGGAATCATACCCATCAGGAAGATCATAATTATGCTCATTCACAAACAAATTTTAATCCGTCGGGTAGCTGTTCGAATCTTTCAATTTCGAATGTATCTACCCTCGGAAAATCCTTTGCCGATATCGTAGCAGGAAATTTGAACTCCCCCCTGTTCGTACTATTAGTCCCCTTTCTACTTGTTTCAAATCAAATGAAAAAAAAAACCCTACCGCCACAGGTAACTCCGCTTCTTCGTCTACCGGAAATTCTAATGGGAAATCATCAGATAATGTACCCACTTCAAGTGACATGTCTGCCGCTGATTTCGATTTTCTAACTGAACAATTGAATCTAATGATTGATGCAATGTTCAAAGCCACCACAATGACTGAAGCAGTCCAAGTTGGTTTAAAATTTACAAATCAAATTGTTATTGGATTACGTTTTTCTAATGGATCCAAATAATAATTTAAATATTTTAAATTGGAATGCTCGTTCTCTGAATGGTAAAGAGCTGTTTAATTTTCTTACAGCTAATAACGTGCATATAGCAGTTATTACCGAAACTTTTTTTTAAACCTGGATCTAAACTAAAAAGAGATCCTAACTTTTTTGTTTATCGTAATGATCGACTTGATGGGGCATGTGGGGGAGTTGCAATCATCATTCATAGGCGTATAAAACATCAACTGTTTTCATCATTTAAAACTAAAGTTTTTGAAACTTTAGGTGTTTCTGTTGAAACACAGCTTGGTAAATAAACTTTCATAGCTGTCTATTTGCCTTCTCAATGCTCTGGACAGCAAGTTAATTTGCTCCAAACTGACTTGCGAAAATTGACTCGCAATAAGTCAAAATTTTTTGTCATTGGTGACTTTAATGCCAAACATCGGTCATGAAATAATTCTCAAAGTAATTCTAACGGCAGAATTTTATTTGATGAGTGCTCTTCAGGATATTTCTCAATTCAATACCCTGATAGCCCTATATGTTTTTCCTCTTCTAGAAATCCATCTAAGATTGATTTGGTCTTAACCGACTCTAGTCATCTTTGTAGCCAACTGATTACTCATGCTGATTTTGATTCTGATCATGTCCCTGTTACATTTCAAATATCCCAAGAAGCGAATCTCAATCCTATCAGCTCCACTTTCAATTATTTACGAGCCGACTGGAATATATATGAAACGTATGTTGACTCTAATCTTGATGTTAACATTTCTTTAGAAACTAAACTTGATATTGGCAATGCTCTTGAAACTTAAACAAATTCCATTGTTGAAGCCCGGAGCTTTGCAATTCCAAAATGTGAAGTAAAATTTGAATCCGTGATTATAGACGATGATCTTAAACTCTTGATCCGTCTTAAAAACGTGAGGAGAAGGCAATTTCAACGCACTCGCGATCCTGCTATGAAAATTATATGGCAGGATTTGCAGAAAGAAATCAAAAAACGTTTTGCTCAATTAAGAAACAAAAATTTTGAAAATAAGATTTCTCAATTGGACCCTGGCTCTAAGCCCTTTTGGAAATTATCTAAAATCTTGAAAAAACCTCAGAAGCCAATACCGGCATTGAAAGAGGAAAACAAATTATTACTAACTAATTGCGAAAAATCTCAAAAACTTGCTATGCAGTTTGAAAGTGCGCACAATTTTTATTTAGGACTTACTAGTCCAATTGAAAATCAAGTTACTCAGGAGTTCGAAAATATTCTCAATCAAGAGAACGTTTTCGAAAATGCCTGGGAGACTGATTTGGAAGAAGTGAGAACTATTATTAAAAAATTCAAAAACATGAAAGCTCCTGGCGATGATGGAATTTTCTACATCCTCATCAAGAAACTTGATACAATCAACAGCGTACACAAGGATATCAAGTTCACCCACGAGGAGGAGAAGGATGGAAAACTACTATTTTTGGATCTACTTGTCACCAGGGAAGAAATCTACAGGAAGCCTGCAAACACCCAGCGAGTTATCCCTTACACATCGAATCATTCGTTCCAACATAAGATGGCAGCGTTTCACCACACTACTTGATGGTACCTTTTACAGGTAAATCACTATTTATAGCGTGTGTATTTATATAATTTTTATACATAAATTGGCCTATAGAAATTCATTAATTATATTTGCTTAGAAACAAAATATTTTAATGAAACTTAATTTTTGCACTGAATATTACGAAAACCTTAACAATTGTCTATTTTTAGTAAATCTTACTTGAATGCGATGACTTGTGAAAATTTTTATTTCGAGAAAAAGAAACACATATCAACGCTTTTTGTTTTGATTTACAGGCAAACAGACTTGAATGAAACAAATAATGTTTCTAAGATGTAAAGTTACTAATTATACTCATGAGTATCTGATTTTAAAGCAAGTAATAAAATTAAAGAAAGTGCAATGGAAAATCAATTCCAGCTTTAGCATCTTAAGTTGACATCTACAATAAATTTTATGTCGAAATAATAACATGTCATAACAATGAATTTCGATCAACTACATGTTTTCTAAAGGTTAAAAAAGCAAGGTGTTTTATAGTTTTCAATATTGAACAAATTTTGAGTGTTTTTAATAATAACTATTTCTACTAAAACATGCTAAATGGTTTTCTACAATATATTTTTTCCAATTGAACTTTCTTGTTAAGAGATAAAACTAATCTAGATGTGTTATTAGCTATCTAGATCAAATCCAAAGGAATCAAAATGTAGTGCACCTTATTTCAAAATATTTTGTCGAAGATTCCAAACCTCTAGCATGCATATAAAGAGCACTAAATGTTTTGGCATGCGAAAACCACGATCTACGCAAATATGCCTCGTTGGGCATACTCGAAATATGTTTTTGCTTCACATGCGTTATTAGTTTCATTATCCAGGATCATTCGGGTTTAAAAAACCTTTAATTTTAACATTTGCCGTAAAATCTGACACGATTCCACGAAAAAAAAACAATGTATTGGTTTAATTCCTTTTGGGAAAATTTGAACACCCTGATTTACAATTTTTCCTCATTGCTTCTTCTTCTTCTTTTTGGCATTAACGTCCTCACTGGGACAGAGCCTGCTTCTCAGCTTAGTGTTCTTTATGAGCACTTCCACAGTTTTTAACTGAGAGCTTTCTTTGCCAAAGTTGCCATTTTCACATTCGTATATAGTGTGGCAGGTACGATTATACTCTATGCCCAGGGAAGTCAAGGAAATTTCCCTTACGAAAAGATCTTGGACCGACCGGGAATCGAACCCAGACACCTTCAGCATGGCTTTGCTTTGTAGCCGCGGACACTAACCACTCGGCTAAGGAAGGCCCCTTTTCCTTATTGCACTTAGCTGAAATACGGACATGAGATACGTGAAAGAATTTTGGAAATCGGTTGAACCGTTGTTGAGATATGGCTGTTTGAATTTTAAGGTACAACTGATATTTGATCCAGGGGTTAAAAAGCGTTTTCTTTGTTTCAAATATGGCAAGAGTGCTTCTAGCTTTCAACATAAACGTGTTTCAATTATTGACTATTGAATATTTGCACGAAATTAACTCAAATGCCATCCAGATCGAACGATAATGCATCGCCAATAAGTACTAAAGTGATTTCTCATAGAAATTCCAGAAATTTGATGTTATATAGTATAATTTCAATTTATCGCATAAGGTTCATAGGAGCAAATGAATTTGCGAAAAGTATTCAAAATATAGTGAAATAATGAGCTCACATTACCTTTCCAGTGCTTGGGGAAAAAAAGAGCTAAAATTAAAACATCGAGTATTGCTGAAACAACCCTCTGTTTAGTTTGGATTTCATTGGTATGAGACAGGCGATCTTCGCGAAACTGCGGCTGCTTTAGATAAGAGCTCTTGTTGCCTCTGTTCTTCTTCTTCTTCTTTCTGGCGTTACGTCCCAACTGGGACAAAGTCTGATTCTCAGATTAGTGTTCTCATGAGCTTTTCCACCGTTATTAACTGAGAGCTTTCTTTGCCGATTGACCATTTTTTGCAGGTACGAAGATACTTTATACCCTGGGAATCGAGAAATTTTCCTTTCCTCGACCAGCGGGATTCGAACCCACGATCCTCAGCATGGTCATTCTGAATAGCTGCGCGTTTACCGTTCCGGCTATCTGGGCCCCTTGTTGCCTCTGTTACGACCGACATAGATTTCATACAAGCATAAGACAGCTGAAAAATAAGGCACCAATGAGTTTTAATTCGATTTCAAATAATTTTCCGGTTTACTTACATTGGCTGGGATAAAATATACTACAGTATCAGTATCAGGAACTTCGTATTTAGTACTAATCAATGTTATCGAACAACCGATTTGACATGTTGACTACTGCGCACAATTTTAAACGGTTGGTTTTGAGATATAAGTAAACGCACATAATTTTGAACAAAATGTGAGTAACTCAAGCTTGGTCAATGTCCAAAGTGTTGCTCTGTGCGATGCTGTCCCACCCTTTGGTTTGAATTCACTGACAAACAATTAAACAAAATATATTATTACTTTGAATAACTTTTTTCACACGTGTCGGATTGCTTCGCGTTCTTCGCAATGTTCTTCGTCAAAAAAAAAAAACAATCGAGATCCTCGAGGTTGAGGCGTAATATTTTGTTTGTTTTTGCAATTTCCAGCCGTTCAGTTTTCGATATCAAGACGCGATTTAAGAAGGGTAGTGTATTCTGAAGAGAGAGGGTATTGCTTAAGCTTTTTTTATGTAAAAATAATTGTGATCTACCCACATAGCAGTGCAGTATGAACATATATTTTTCTTCAGCAGTCTTAAGCAAAGTTGTAGATAATGATAATAGAAAATCCCTAACAAATGGGTCATAAACAGTAGTTCTTAATTAGCATTGGAGCACGACGGAACAAAATCAAACTATGACTGATCATTAGTCTATAAGACTATCTTTCAGTTGGAAGTTTTTTGGTTTGCCGCTTTTTGGCGCGTTCCATGATATTTTGAGAATAAAAGTGACTATTTTTAACTAAAATTGTTAATAATTTCGAAAGAATGTTTGTGTGTTCAAGAAAAACATTGATTTTTCGATTGCTGTCAACTCTTTAGAATAAACATTCTTGCTAAAGCCGTTATGGAAAAAGTTATTTTAAAAAATCTGATTTTACTAGTATTTAATACGAAATGCTCTGTAATTCTGTAACTCAAACGTTTGTACAAAGTTTGTGACATAGAAGAAAAAATTTCAATTATCATTATCTACAACTTTATAGAAGACTGCTACTCGATTTGGGCAAATATAGGAAAAAAAATGTCCACTGCACTGCTAGGTGGATAGAATACAATTATTTTTATATTAAAATAAAGTTTAAGCAATATACTCCAACTCTTCGAAGATTCCACCCTTTAAAACCACGTTTAGACATCGAACTCTAAAAAACGCACGTTTTCACGGGCTCGGAACCAGTGTGCATTCGTTTTTCCAAGTTTTCCAAGTAAAATGAATTTTGAGTGTAAGTAATAATTTTTATTTCTACGCAAACATATTTTTTGGACCAAATGTATGCCAAAAAAAGACTAGTTTTCATTGTTTTGGTTTTGATTTATTAGCAAATTGTTTAAAATGAAGCATGTACAGTAGTTTTTATAAGTTAAAATAAATATTGAGTGTTACCAAAAATCTCTATATCTGCCAAAACATGTTGATCTTCCACAATCAAATTTATGTTTAAAAACTGATATAGATTAGTATTATCTTTCGATGGGAATGTGAAACTTTCCCCTGTGATGTTGTTCAATGAGACATTTTTTGACATAAATATGCTCGTAGAAGTGTAGTTATCCTATACGAGCAGAAATAGAAACTTTTGATTATGCTCAAAATCGTTGTTGTTAAAACTTGAATTACTCCTGTTTTTCTAAATTGTTTGTATATGATCAAATATTCAAAACGATGACATGTAGCTTTTCGTAAGTGATTTGATGGTACCTAGTAGTTCAGAGAAAATGTTTGAGTGAATACCGTGGTGAATCAAAATCCGGACGGTACCAATATTCGGACACTCTGTTAATATTCATTAGTTTCAGCCTAATATGAATGTTAATATGTTTGAAATTTATTCTTTCTCATTACTTTAAACACTGAAGATTATTCTCTATAATTTCAATCTAGTTAACATTGCCAAATAATTATTAAAAATAAAAATAAGTTAGATGTTTTTGTCGGACGTCATTCCATCGCGGTTCATTTGAGTTCAAGTTTAACGATCTCTGCACGCATGAGCCAAGGCACGAACAACGTTTAGTTAAATGAAAAATGCGTGAAGTATAATTTTGAGGAGTGTTTGAACAAAATTAAGTGCAAAGTGATACTTTCAATGTTCGATAACACTACTGGTGTGAAAAATGATGAAAAAGTGTATTTAACAGTGTATAAAGGGACTGTCCGGGATTACGAGCCAGTGATTTTAAAGCCGGACAGCGTGTGAAAGACCCAATTTTCACTAGTGGAATTGTTTTTCCATGGAAGATAAAATTAGAGAAGACTTGAAAAGTATACATAAACAGTTGTGAGTTATCAGAAGACGGGACAATTTAAGATTAATCGTGTATATCTTTCGTTATCACAACCAAGCCACACGTAAAAAGGCTCGAACAACACGCGCTTTGGTTCAGGTAATTAAAGCTCTAATTTTAGTTACGTTTTGTTCTTCGTGACATTATAGGGAAAATACATACATCGTATTGAAATAAGAAAGATATTTAAACAAGTTTGTGAAGTTTTCTTGAAAAGGTTTACACATATTTCATATTATATCATATGTGTCCGGATTTCGATTCGAAAGTGTCCGGATTTAAAAATATCATTTGCATTAGGGGTCCGGATTTAAAGACAAGATAGACTCCAATATTTTATTGATTTATTTGTAAAAAATCTTGAATAATTCCAATAATTCCATGACTTTGATGAAGATCTGAAGTGTAAGAATGTGATACATAATAAAACATTACGAAAATTCTAACTAAACATACTTAAATCGTAATTTGAACATTCATGTCGTCTTAAGCGTCCGGGTATTGATGCACCACGGATTATAAATTTTAGGCTAGAGGCCTTCCTTAGCCGAGTAGTTAGAGTCCGCGGCTGCAAAGCAAAGCCATGCTGAAGGTGTCTGGGTTAGATTCCCGGTCGCTCCAGAATCTTTTCGTGATGGATCCCTTAACTTCCCTGGGCATAGAGTATCATTGCACCTGCCGCCCTATATACTTATACGAAAATGGCCAATTAGGCAATGAAAGCTTTCAGTTCATAACTGTCGAATTGCTGATAAGAACACTAAGCTGAGAAGCAGGCTCTGTCCCAGTGAGGACGTAATGCCAAGAAGAAGAAGAAGAAGCTTGAAACTGAATGAAATAGTTAGTTTTATTATGGTTTGGATACAAGTTGGTAAATAGTAAACGGGTCAAATATGAGGAGACTCTACAAATTCTCCACGGACCGCTTAAAATTAGGCCGCGGGCCGTATGTTGAGAAACTCTGATGTACCCACGGCGTGCCCTGGGCAGGAGATATGACAAGCGACACGGTTGCGGCGACGGTGGTGCACATGTTTGTTGGAAAATGTGCCGCTAACTACTATTTGCCATCGTATACAGCTCATTTAGCGGTTCCCGCGTGTTGTTTGATTTACGGCTTCGTCTTGTTGGTCCACGACTTCAAGTTCTCGGAAAGTGTGAAGGTGAAGGAATGGCGTGAACACGGGTCGGAGATTCAGTGATGTCACGAGAAATAGTGCGATAGGGCAAATGCGGTGGCAAAGGGGAAATCAAACTCGATTTACAAAACGTGAACGATCGCATCTATCATTCCAAGGAAGCACCGCGGTGAAGCAGAGGGCAGAGAAGGAAACATCGGTCGCCCAACTGCTTGCCAACTGGGCGATTAAAGGTATGTGATACTACGAATAATTTCGTAAAATATCACTGAAACGTAGTTCAATGGAATCCAATGGGGTGGAAATTATTCGTTACGGTTTTGGTTTTTTATATAGTCTGATGGTTTTTTTTTCTGGAAACAGACGAAACGAAAAGGAATTTCAAAACATTCACAATATTCAAATAAACTCCTGAAAAAATAAATCCAAAACACCCACAAAACGCTAGCTTGAACATTACATCACTAGGGGAAAAGCAGTAATTTTCGACCTACAAGAATTCTGTGCCAATTTTCGGATTTCCATACAAAGTAAGCCAAAATCGTATGAAAGGGTCGAAAATTAGTGCTTTTCCCCTATTCGTTTACGTTTTATTCACGAAAAGGGAATGCCGAGATTGCAAACCACAACAATCTTCTAAATCCAACATATCGCACACCCTTATGGGCGATACGGATGAAATAGTGTATCAGACGATCGGGCGCAATGGTTTTCTATATTTATTCCTATTACGAAAGGAATGAGCAAAACTCGTGAATTCGAAAGGTGTCAGGTCATCGAATCAAGTATCATCAACCCACAGAGGGAAAGTAGTTAAGCGCTTGGAAGCGAGTCAATTCATACGTTCCCGCAAATATGACAAACGCTTCCATTTCGGCGGAAGCTTCGTACCAACAGAAATCTTATCCCCGAAATAGTACGGGGATGCCACTGAAGGATGAGCAAGATTGCTGCAGCACACTCAAAAACGCGTGCCTGGTCGTTAATTTCGTTTTGGGGATTGCATCGTGATGCTTCTCGTCGTCGCTCGGTTCTTACCGTCAATTCAAAAGCCAAAGCAATTCTGACTGCTGAATAGCGGATATTGGGAAAGTGTGAAAAATTAGGAAAGTTGTCTTCTAAGTTTGTCGAGAAATTTTATAAAATTCACTAATGTAGCATTATGATGGTATAGACGACTCTCCACATCCATTTAGATATCTTTCCTTATGTTGAAGATATCTTTGGTCCCTCTATTATTGTATCGTATTTCGACTGATAAGTTGCGTAAGTTACAACTCAAACGAAATATTCTTCAAAAAAAAAGATCTTCAGTTACCATCGATAAACCAGAAATGCCTAAAAAGTATAAAATATGTTAACATTTTTATAATAAACACCATGCCTATCTATCTCCAATGCGAAATAGATGTCAAACATTCAAACTTCATAAAAATTGAAAACTATCGCCTTGTTCTGCAGACATCCTTACTATTTTTTCTGGTAGGTCGCGATAAAGAAACTTAAAACACCATTTAAATTTACCATGCTATTTAAAAACAACCAATATTTAAAAAATCTACTAGTGTTTGGTTGTTCATACAAAAATGGAAAATAATACGTGAAAAATGTGCAATATTCATAATATTTCATGCATATTACTCAAACTTATGAGGAATCATATTATTGCACTCAAATAGAAATCAAAACTTTTAATTAATGTTATATAACGCTGCAATGACCTACTTGCCCCAAACTCCACTACCGCATAAATGCATTCTTCGAAAGAATAGAAAAAAAACGAAATCGTGAGAAACTATTTAAATGAGAAATCTTTTACATATTTTTATTCCCCAATCCTGGTTCACAGCTTTGTTGTACTTCTGCTCCAGCGGCGACAGAGAGTACAGCGCAGCGCGGGAAAAAAAGCTGCACCCGAGTTGTCGGAATAAAGATTTCTGCTTCCGTTCCGACTGCCAGAGCAAGATTTGTGCAAGACTTTATCGAAGCGGCGTAAATAACACAGACACATTCGGAGTCCCAGATTTGGGAGTTGAACAGTTTGGGTTCGGGCTAAACCGGAAGGAAGAACGTTGACGATGATGGGGTGAGAAGAAGCGGAGCGGATTTCACTTTTTGTGCATTTCATTCGACGCTAACAAAAACTTCCGTCTGGTTGTGATAGTCCTCTAACAGACGACCCACGGAAACAACAACTGACAATGGTGGTTCCTAGGGAAATATTTACTTTCCACTTTCGATGTATTAATTCACGATTGCGCTTCAGCTAGGGAATTGGGCTTAGACGATTTGTATAAGAATGGAACTATTTTTGAAAATTTTCAGTCCAGTTTAAGAAATCCTAAGATTGGTTCGGATTTGGCCAATTTTGGCAACGGGAACCTGCTACACCTGAAAGAAGCCTCTTTTCAAATATTCGGAAACATAGAAAAATTTCTAGTGTGATGCGGTTTCATGTCTAAAGATCTAAATTACTTTACCTAAAATGTATCTAGTAGACAGATAGGTCTATACGCCGGGTGGTTTCCCCACATTTTTTTTATTAACGCCCATTTCTGTTACTTTCATACATCCGGGAAAATTCGTTGATCTACATTAAATCATTTTCAAAATTTTATTTTGAATCTTATGCAGAGCTTTCTTCTTGGTATTACAACAGCTTGCCCATAATGGTACAGCATACAACATGGCTTTCATGAAAATTTGTTTGAAGGTCAAGAGCTTGTTCTTAAGACAAAGTTTCGATTTTCTGTTAATAAGTGGATAAATACATTTTACATATTTGTTACATTTGGCTTGGATGCGCTAAAAGTGATTTTTGAAAGTTAAATTTCTATCTAACATGAGCCCTAGATAGTTAACTTCATCTGACCAATTTATTGAAACCCCTCTCATCGTAACATAGACATGTTTGAAGGTTTCAAATAAAGAGCTTTTGGTTTATGTGGGAATATTATTAGTTGAGTTTTGGAAGCTCTAGGAGAAATATTCCATTTTTGCAAGTATGAAGAAAAAGTATCCAAACTCTTTTGCAATCTACTACAGATGACACGCAGGCTTCGTCATTTGGTGGAGAGGCCTGTGCCATCCACAAACAAAGATTTTTGACATCCCTGAGGTAACTCAGGTAAGTCAGATGTGAGAATATTGTATAATATGTATTGAGCTTGAGCTTGAGCTTGAGCTTGATTGGCCGCCCGTGGATGCTACTCCAGTATCGCCACATCAGCTGCATCTACACAAGGAACCAACCAGATGACTGCTTGGGATTAACAGACACCCTCAGTGTATAAGTGCTGGTGATCTTCTATTTTCAGGCAACAATGGCGCCTGCCACGTCAGAATGCAGACCAATGAGGGGAAATGAGAGGAATTGATGCATTAAACTGGCTCCCACGATAGACCGTATATACCACTGCGTCTACGCCAGTTCATGCGGGAAGCGTGAAGGGGTGGGGTAATTTTTATGGCAAAGGGGCTCGCTGGTTTGGTAAGCAGACTGCCTATGTATCAGGCGTAAGTAAGGAAAGGCGTTCTACAATGATGAAAGAATGGAAGCTCAGAGAAACGATTTATTTCTGTCCGTCTCGGATTCTAGCGAATGCTATGAACGTGGTAGACGTGATAGATTAACTGTGATATATTAAGAGTGGTCGATAAAAGTAAGTGAAAGATACAATTACAAAATACGAGTAAAGGGACGGCCCTGGGATTGAACCCATGACCTTCTACTTATGAAGCAGAAGCGGTAGCCATTAGATCACCAACCCCGTCTCTCTACCCGAGTAACACACATGTTATAATTGATGCATATTAACTCTTATATGACAAAATCTAGTCATATAAGAGTTAATATGCATCAATTACAACATGTGTGTTCCTTGGGTAATGTTGTATTATATTTATATTGGTCCCAAAAATTCATAATCCTTTCGTTCACAGTGATTAAAGTGTAGACCAAAACACTGCTTGGTTCAATTTGTTGTCAGAGTAATATGTCCATTAGTGGATTAAACAATTCCAGATTTCCGAGCAATTGCCAGAGCACTTTTTTATGGACAATTAATGACGCAGGGAATACATATTTCATTAAATTTCTCTAAGGACTCCTAAGATAGTTTCATCAACATTCCTACCAAAAATAAATTCCGAATCTCTGCAGACATGCCAACAATAGTTTATCAGAGTTTTTCTCCTTAGAATCCGTTAGAGAATCACTCAGAAAATGTCTCACATTCTTGTATATATTTCTCCAGGATTTGTTTTAAATTATTCTTCCAGTTATGATGTTTATCCAATGTGAAAATTTGATAACTCAAGGCATAGTTTATAACACTTGTTGCAAAGATATTTTGGTAAACTTCTCCAGAAAAGTTGAAAATATTTTTTCCTGATTTCCTCTAGGTATTTTTTTAAAAGTACTAAGAGTACTCTACGGATTCCTTTGCATATTTCACCATAAATTCGTTCTGGAATTACACTCAGAACTTCTCTAGGGATGGTTATAGGGATATTGTCAATGTTCACTCTAGAAACTAATCCCAAATTATTTCGGGACTAAATATCTTCCATTTTTTTGTTTCTTAGGATATTGTCAAGATATTTCTTTAGGCATTACTGCTAGTAGTATTTCTGGGACTCTGCCAGTAGTATTTCTGGGAATTGCTTTGGAGATTCCAAATAATATACATCAGAGGATATTCACGAAACTTCTTTCAGGGATATCTCTGAGAATACTGAGAAAAATCTGTAAATCTTTTTTTCTGTAATTCTTTCTGGCATACTTTCTAGGATTTTAGAGAATCAGCAATAACAACTGCTCCAAAAATCAATGTTACATTTTGGATCACCAAAATTCAAACACAGATTCATATAACAGTTTATCTGTGGATTTCATTGAAAACTTGTACCAGAGACTCCTCTAAGATTTCTCAAGAGTTTCATCCAGAGATTTTAATTTTTTTTTTCCAAGAAATCTAAGCTTGAGAATCTATATTGTAGGGATTTCAAAAAATATATTCCTAGAGAATCATGTGTGATATTATGACAAAGTTTTTCTGAAATAATGAACTTTGTCATAATTTCTGAATGCAATCAAAACTTGACACTGAGTACTCTTAATTAAATTCCTTGACCTCTTGGAAATATTCAAAACGACATTTTTGGAAATCGCATTCAAAAAACATTTTTGGAACAACGCAATGCCAAGTTGTTGCAATATCATTAAGCTGATGTCGTCTTCGGTAATGCATCGGTCTATATTAGTCAAATACAGAGCGAACACATTCTTCAATTATGAGAGGTATCTGTCAGGAATTGTACAGGGACTGAATAGTAGGGTGTGGCTTGTTTTTCGAAATGCTTAGAACTAAAAAGCCTCAAATTTTGAGCCAAAAATATTAAGATTTAGGGGTAGCGACTTAAAAGTGAATTTCCGAGTTATGAAATATGACCTTCAGTGTGGTTTTTATAACTTTTTTATTTCCATTCTCTGCAGAACTACTTTTTTTAAGACACTACACGTTGATGCTTCCAGTAGGCTATTTGCCCTTTGAAGGAAGCACCACACCAGACAACGGACTAGCATGCAACGCTCAGTGGCACAGTCGGAAAACATTCCTCTCGAAAAGTTTTTCGGCCTGAGGTGGGAATCGAATCCACACTCCTTAGCACGATGTGGCTATATGCCTCGGTGACACTAACCGCACGGCTACGAAGCCCATAGATTATTATGAAAAGTGTGTAGAACATAATATTTGTCTAAAATCAAAACTTGTATTAGTTAAAAGTAGTTTTCTTCAAATGTTTCCTCTACCCTACTATACAAATGTAAAACTGATTGTACAAGAAATCTTTCCCAAGAAATTACTACAGGGACTCCATCAAAAATTCCACCATAAATTTCCACATGAAATCAAAAATTCTATCAAAAATTTTCCAGGTATTTCTCTAGGAACTCCTTCACAAAAACCTATAAAAAATGTTTCAGCGATTGATCCAAATATTTTTCTAGTGATTGCTATAGGGATTCCTCCACGATTTTCTATAGAAATTATTTTAGATATTCCTACAGAAATACCTGCAGAGATTTACTCCGGGAATTCTTACAGAGATTGTACCCAGAATTTCTCCAAGAATTCCATCAGAGAATTCCTCTTGGGATTCCATCAAGAATTCCTCAAAGGATTCCATCAGGAAGCTTCAGGGATTCCACAAGAAACTTCCTCCACGAAATTTCACCAGGAACTCCTTGCAATTTTCGGAGAGAACCATCAAATTTATCCTCCGAGGATTATTATAGGGGATTTTCAATTTCTTTTGTAAATTAGTCCAGATATTATCTCTAGAGGAATTCTAGGTGCAATCTCCAAAACCACTCCTTGTGGGAACCCTAGAGAAACTTACGAAAGAATCTTTGTAAGAATTCCTTTTGGAATCTCTGAAGGATCTCCTGATGGAATCTTCGGAGGAACTCCTAATGTAATCCCTAGAAAAACTTCTGATGGAGGAACTCCTATTAGAATCACTGGAGGAACACCTGATGGAGGACTTAGACGAACTCGTGATAGAATCCCTGAAGAAACGTTTGATAGATTCACTGGAGGAATTCTAGGTGCAATATCTAAGGAACTGCTTAAGAAATGGAAAATCTGGGGGAGCTCTTGATGCAATCCCTGGAAAAGCTTCTTATGAGATCCCCAGAAGAACTCTGATGGAAGCCCTCAAGGTACTCCTGTTGGAGTCCCAGGAGGAGCTCCTGGTGGAATCCTTGGAGGAATTCCTAAAGATATTCTTGAAGGAACTCCATATGGAATCATTGGAGGAACTTCTTATATAATGGCTAGAAGATCTTCTGATGTAATCCCTAGAGGAACTCCCGATAGAATCCTTTGAAAGAATTCCAGGTGGAATCTCTGAAGGATTTTCTGATGTAATCCTTGGAGTAACTTTTGATGAAATTGCTAGAGGAACTCCTGATAGAATCGCTAGAGAAGTTCCAGGTGGAATCGCTGAAGGAACTCCAGAATAAATTCCTAGAAGAACTTCTGATGCAATTCCCGGAAGAACTCTTGATGGAATCCCTAGAGGATCTTCCGATGGAATCACTAGAGGAAATCCTTATAAAAACCCTGAAGGAACTCATGAAGAAATCTTTAGTTGAATTCACAATAGAATCTTTAGAAGTACTTCTCCTCAGAATATATTATGATCGTTAAAGGAACTACTGATGGATTCTCCTGGAAGAACTTTTACAGGAATCCATAGAGGAACTCATGAAGGAATCCCGTGAGGAATTTCTAGCGAACTTTCGGAAGGAATTTTTACAGGAATTTCTAGTTAAATCACCAGACAAAATCTTTATTACATTTTTGTCGAACACCCAGTGGAATCATGAAAGAATTTCCGAAGAAATCTATGAAGGGATTTTGGTTGAACTTATAAACTTGGTAAATAAATTCATGCAGCTGTACCTGGAAGAATTACTCAAGAAATTTCTGATACAATCCCTGGAGGAATTCCTTGTTGAACTTTCCATGGAATCACAGGTAGGACTGCTGGTGCATTTACTAAACAAATTGGATAAAGATTGTGGGAAAACGCTAGAAAAATTTATAAAAACAACTCAAGACCACAAATTTGCTAGGACACCACGCCGTTGACGCTGCATACATTCACGCATAGTGACTTGCCACTCCCCAGACAACCAGAAATCGCATGAAAGTTCACGTTACAACTCGTTTATTCATACTAATTACATCAAACTCGCTAAACACCGTGGATAAACTCGTCAGATTGACGAGTTTCCTCGCATAAAACTCTTCTTTCTGAGTTCATTTGTACATTTTGTTTCGTCCCGTACACACGTACATAGTAAGTCGGACCAATCCGTAGCAGCTGTCAAATCATCATTTGTTATCATAAGTTAAGTCGCATAATATTGCAGGTTAGTTCGGTAGAATATTTATACACTCGCATTGTATGTTATTATTCATCACATAATATATGCACGCATATCGCCTCCGCATATCGCCTTGACATGCTGACGTCGATGTTCTTACAATATCCCCACAGACAGTACGATCAGTTTGTCAAAAAATTGACTTCACCCACCGGTAGTTTGAGCTAAATCAAACTCGTTTGAATTTTGCCGACAGGTTCTTCGCAAACCGTCAAATCGGATTCACAAAATGTCAAATTTGTTCGTCAAGCAGCTTCTCACACGGTCGTGGCACCAACAGGAGCACCAATTTAGGGGCGGAGTTAATGTTGGTCAAATCGTATATGCGTCTGTGGGCTGCATTAGGCTGACGTAGCCCCGAAACTATGCAATTTAAAATGTGCAATAAAAGATCTTGTTGTACTGCACAACTTTGGGGTTTTATAGTGTTTTTTTTTTTTCTTCTGGAATTCTAATCGATCTCTTTTATCATAGAGCTAAAGAATCCAATAGTTATGTAACATAACATAACCTATAGAACGTAGGTTTATATCGAGACTTCCAAAATAAAAGAAAGTATTCCTTTCAATTCAATCTGTTGGTTCGTTTTAGGAGCTCTGCTCCTACTTGTATTACTCACAACAATTTACGGGTGAAATGCAGCGATTACTTTCCATGATGTCTATACCTGAAAATAAAGAGAAAATATTCATTAGTACATGTTGGCGGCAACAATTCTCTGTTATTGAAGGTAACAAGATCACACAGTCTGAAAAATCATTCAACCGAAAAGACTGATGATATTGAGAAGCCAACGGAAATAAACATTCAACCAACAACGAAAAAATCCCCCCAAACGAACCATTTGCGCAAAGTAGATTTTCTTAAAACCCTCCGGAGGCAATTGGCCGGCTAACATAATCCGACAGAAAGGCAGCTCATCGTCGGTTCGTCGGTCAGCCCCAAAAGCGATATCTTTCTCGCTTTTCACACCCGGCTCTCACATCTGTCTCTATCAGCACCTCGTCACTTGGTGCTTCTTCTTCTTTTGGCAGTCGCGCAAAGTAGTGCCCCGGCAGCTTATAAATTATACAGGCAAACCATTTGGTCTAATCTGCATGAATCATGCACTTGGTCGTGTCTTATTTGGTCGTTCCAATTGTTCTCGTTTGCTTTTAAATGTGGCCAAGGACGGCAATCATCGACGGTGGGACAGGAGGACGACCAACGAGACGAGTACCGTGAAACGGGGGAAAATTGATCATTAAAATACTACTTTTTGTGATATTCCTCTAAAAATTCAAATGTTGCCAAACAAATTTTGATAAAACAGGTGCTTCATCGATCTCTATCAATCAGTATCGTAATTGATTGTTCTGAATAGCATTTAACATTACATAAGATTAGAATAAATATTGAAAATTTAAATGACACACTGGAGATGTCCTCTATCTACGTACGTCACACTAACATTCCTTCCCTTTCTCGATGTATGCGATGATATGCTACTTTCCAGCTGCATCTGTTGGTTCTCTGTACAATTTTGATTATTCCGGTCAATCACGGAGTAGCAACTTTAAATTGTATGGTCATCAATACTCATTCGTATGCTAGGGTTGAATTTTTCTTACATGGAGTCTGATATGTGACCTGCCCAATCAGAGCTACCGGTCTTACCAAAGATACCCCGTTCCACGGTACACGTAAGATTTACTTCCCGGGAAAAAGGGAAATTGGAGAAAATTGAATTATCTAAATAAAACAATGGTCACTTGAGAGCGGTTGGCAACCGTCAGCGTTACTGCCGTTTTGTGGGCTGTGAAATGTTGTATGTAGTTACACATAAATTTAAATAAATGGAATGTGTTTTGCTGGCAGTGGTCCGTTTAGATGTGAAGAATCGTGCATGGTTTACCGGTACAAAAAATTACATAAATTTCCAGATTAAACTGTGCTACCTATAGAGGCGAAGAGCCTCATTCCGAACCGAGGTTGAAGCCTGCATCGGGAGAAACGCCCACCGAATATTCGGTGGAGTTTCACTACGGAGAGGATCGTGTTCGTGTGCTTGTGGCAAAACCGAATTTTACCAAACATCCTCCAATGCCAATGAAAGAGAAAAATGTTCCAAGCGGAAGCTCACGTCAAGGCGGCAGAGTCAGTGTGTCTCAATTTTTCTGGATGATGCAGTACTGATAATATGATAATCAATAAAAAGGGTACCGTTCCGTATTATAGATTTTTTTTTGTAGAATTTCTTTCGGTTTCCATATCTTGGGCAGAGTACGGTGCAAAATTGTAGGTAAATGCACGCTACCGCGAATTAATAATTCAGCCAAGTCATCGTTGGAGAAAATTTATTTGCAAAATCCAGAATATGCTGAATTCTTTCCCAACTATGTAGGTTACAAACACCCGGAGTTCTTCCAGAAACTATTGGAGTCTGGATACATAGAGGATGACGAGATGATGGTGTCTTTCGATGTAGCGACTCTTTTCCCCAGCGTTTCAATAAATAATTCCCTAAATTTACTTGAGGACTGGTTAATACCCCAAAGAACGGATGCAGCATGGAAACGAAAGGTCAGGACATATATTAGGTTGGCAAGGTTGTGCATGGACGATAACGACTTCAGATTTCGAGGAAACTTCCACAAGCAGAAGAAAGCAATAGGGGCTCCTATGAGAGGGAAAACCCTCTCACCGTTTTTGTGTGAGAAATGTTGAGGGAAATTGAAAGAAACAAAGAGTATTACTGGACAAATGGTGGAGCTATGTCGATGAAATTTTCAGCGTTATCAAGCGGACAATCCACCTAATAGTTTTGATACAATCAACAAGGATATCAAGTTTACCCACGAGTAGCATAAGGAGGGAAAACTACCAGTTTTGGATCTTCTTGTCATCAGGGAAGACGGTGTATCGCTACACGTTGAATCATCCATTCTAGAACAAGATGGCAGCTTTTCACCATATGGTCCACAGGAGACAGACTCTACTCTTCAGCGAAGACGAAAAATCGAAGTTGGGTGGTGTTCAGACAGACTGGATCTAGCGTTTTTAATTGTTTTAGGAAAAGGTGTCCAGGCATTTGAAATATTAAAATATTTGCATTATTCACAGTAATGATGGAACTTATCTATTTGATGATACATCTGCATTAAAATAGCATCGGAAACATCAAAATTGATAGAGTTCTCAACGTATCTTTCGAACGCCAATAATGATCTAGTGCGGTCTGTCTGAACACCGACCAATTCAAGGCTTTACCGAGAATCCGGTTAACACACTGAACAAGGCTGGCGTTTACAAAATTAATTGTCCTCGCTACAGCAAACTCTACGTTGGTGTAAGATTCGGAAAACAGGAAAAATTCGTAAAACGAAAGACCAGTGAAAATCAACGGTTGTAGAATATGTCTTTACAGAAGGACTTCCAAAAACGACGGAGGATATAAAAAAATTGCAATATATTAGAAAAAAAAAAACGGAAAAACTTGAAATTAATTCTTATATAAAAGATATAAATTTTCATTTTATAGTTTTTAAAACAATTAGTACAAAATTTAAAAAAATGGTTACTCAAACAAGATTATAGAGTTAGAACAAAAAAGACCAACGTCGGTGAGAATTTGCATAAAATATGATTTCTGAATATAGATTGGTTAAAAAAAATCGGTTTCGCTTCACACCGCTCGTTCGATTCTATATCAAATTCTGAGTGTCTTTCCAAAATTTGAGCTAATTTGGATCAAAACTGAGACTGCACAAGCTCTTCTTAGTGAAAAGCAAACAATTTATTCAATCGGTCATAATATTTGCCCATGTGTTCTTAAGGATTATGCTGATACTGTTAGATACATTTGTCAGCTACAACTTTGCCGAAGACCGTATTCCAATCGGAAGCTTCAGTAATTAGATATTTATTTTAGTATGAGTTGAAAACCTTCGGCCACAATAATTGAGCTGCTGAGCAGGCATCACTGGATAGATGCAGTGTAACATAGTAGCCATGATTTGTGTGTGCTATCTTTCGCGCCAGGTGAGGCAATGTTGCCTGTTCAGAAGATAAATGAACACTATTTAAGAATTTCCAATTGGATATAAATCTATAACTAATTACTGAGCCGTACGATTTGAAAACGGTCTTCAGCAAAATTGTAGCTGACCAATGTATCAAGCAGCGTAACTCTAACCCTCAAGAACACATGGGAAAATATTATGACCAATTGAATAAATTGCTTGCTTTTCCCATAGTAATTCCCATACAAAACTTTGAAGGGATTTTGCAGTCTCAGTTTTCATCTTAATGAGCTTAAATTTTGGGATGACACTCAGATTTTGATCTGGAATCGAATTAGCGGTGTGGAGCAAAAACGATTTTTTGAACCACCTTACTTCCGTGAATCGCAAGTCAGTCCCATCTGTAAAAAGTAGGCATTGAGAAAATGGGCTGTGAAGTTTTTACTTTTCATTATGGGACAATTTGACTTGCTGATTTTTCCTATTTTTTCCAAACAAACCATAGTATCTTATTAGTTCAGTTGTAAAAGCATTGAAAGATATGTTGAATACTGAACTCAACTCAATTTTGACGAAAATGCAGATGGGACTGACTTGCGATTCACGGCAGCTTAATAGATAATCAATCGATAAATTAATTGTTTTTGGAATGACATAAGTATATTTCAAACAAAATCATACGGATCACGTAGAGTATAGAGGCGTTTAACATTATATGGGAATTTCTGATTTTGTTAAAAAAAATGGCCCAAATTAATACAAATGTTTTTCGTTAAGAGATTCGAGACCGAATTAAAATTCTACTATACGAATTTAAGTAGAAACCAGTTACGAAGTAACCAGTGAGCCTTGAAATATTTGTCAGTTTTACGCCGACAAGTTCTCGAGCACTTTTAGCAACGAATTTGTTTCCGAAGAACAAATTATCCAAGCTGGACAGAATTACGTCTGTCTTTTGTAAAAAAGTATATCGAAAATCTTTTAGTTCCTCTCCGTCACGTATTTAATCTGTCTCTGTCAAGCGGAGACTTCCCATCCGTAAGGAAAACTGCCGTCATATTTCCTGTTTTTAAGAAAGGTGAGCAAAGGGATGTGAACAACTACCGTGGAGTCACGTCTCTGGCTTCATTCATATCACGGTGTCTCTGGTAGAACAACATTAATATAAAAAAATCAGTATCGCTAAAACATCCACCAAATGAAAGCATAGGCTTTCCCCTTTCATTTAAGACCTGTTTGGAAATGTTCTATCGGGGGGTCCTGAACATTTTTTTCAAAACAGTACAATGCCGTTTTTTCAGTACTGATTTCTTAATTATGGTTCACACAGTCATTTTCTTTCATGCTTATCTAGGTAGCCATGAGAAATTTTACTACGAATAGTTTACCAATTAATAAAAAGGATTTAGATTTAGCATTGTACCATTCTATTTAAACCAATTACTTATATACACGACATATCGATAAAGTAAATACGGATAATAAGTATGGCTTATAAATGCTCACTATTGTACATTACTACAGCTCAAAGAAGCTGTCGATCATATGCTTCGGAGTTCTCCGGAACCTTAACATGATTCCAAGCAACTTGAAAATCGAAATGCACGGTTTCACTGGCTTGTTTCCCGTATTTGCTCAAACCACTTCCTGTGATTTCACAAAACTCCGGGATATGATAGCGGAAATATGGAGCTTCGAGCTATTAGGTAAGCAATCCACGTTTTTGAAAAGTTCTCAACTTTTCTGCAAAATCATCATCCAGACTCGTTTGAAAACAACTTTTATGTACCTGATCGGAATGATCAAGCGCCTGAAATACATTTTTTCATTTAAAAGAGATAATTTACAGAACAGTACGATAAATTACAATTGCTAGCAAACTTAGATCCCATTACACTTCCAAAACATGCCGATTTTTCAAAAGCTTCTTACAGTTTCATCTGGTGAATCCACATTTGTTGTGGCGTTGGCAACTGATGATCCTCACCTGTGATAAAAGAATTATTTTAAGGTCATCTTTATGAATCACACAATCAAACTGCTGATACTTACCCATTTCTCGATATTATTTGGATCAATGTATTATACTTTTTTGTCAATTGGATTTACAACACCTAGTGTCATATGCAAGGAAGGTGGTGGGCAATTTGTTCGTCGGGTGGAGCACCGAAATCCATCGAGCAGTGGATAGTAAATACAATTGAAGAACTGCTCCGGCAGTTTATGGTCCGAGCCGAGACTTTTCCATTTCGCGGACGCGTATGTGACAAAGTATTCGTGGATGACCAGCTAAATTGGATAAATCTTTTTTGTGTGGTACAGTATGGGCAAGGAAATGTTGAACTACCTTCCATTATTACGAAAAACAGATTGACGATGTTCAAATCTCCAACAATGGAGCACTGAAAATTATTCAAAAGCAACAGTGTCTTCCACATTTTCTCAATATTGCCATATTTTTCTGGAACGCCAGAAGCAACAGCAAGCAGCAACAGTATTTTTACGCCAGTATCCTTACATCGGCCTTGATTCCCGATGACGTCGGAATTATAATCGATAATCGACAGGGTAAATGATTAAAGGACCCTTCTCCATCGCTTGCAGATCGAACTGTCCAGGCCAACCCCCCTTTTTTGGACGTCACATAATCAACTAACCCCTGAACGTTCTTCTTCTTAGCATTAACGTCCTCACTGGAACAAAGCCTGTTTCTCAGCTTAGTGTTCTTATGAGCACTTCCACAGTTATTAACTGAGAGCTTTCTTTGCCAATGTTGCCATTTTCGCATTCGTATCTCGTGTAGCAGGTACGATGATACTCTATGCCCAGGGAAGTCAAGGAACTTTCCTTTACGAAAAGATCCTGGACCGACCGGGAATCGAACCCAGACACCTTCAGCATGGCTTTGCTTTGTAACCGCGGACTCTAACCACTCGGCTAAGGAAGGCCCCTGAACGCATTTATATGCATTTACATTTACGTTATTACAGTTTCTGCATTATCGTTAAAATCAAAGTGCAAATGTGTTAACTCTAAAAACCCCTGAACTGATTGGTTAGGTCTGCTGATTTTGAAAGCGATGTTTGGGGCGATTGTAACATCCAGACCCCTTAAACAGCTGCTCAACTGCAACGCTCATCTGGAGCTTAAATCATTTTTTTTAATCAGAAACAAGTCATCAGCGAACAAATGGGTTTTTAAGGTTGCACAGATCTTGAATAAGATTCTCAGTTGGGTGGTAAACCGTGTAGATTCGACAACCAATCAATTCAGTTGGCACTTAACTTTTGCATTACTGTGTCTACCACGTTTTTCTTTTAGTTTTGGTGAGATTGTTGTTCTCACAACATTACATGCTTCGAGTGGTAGGTTTTAAATTGTATTTATATTTATACAGTGCTATATTCTCAAGTTTGAACTGGTTACTGAACGAATAAACGTGCAAGCTCGACATATTTTTGTAGGACAATACCAGACTGTAATCCTGATGTCGTGAAGAATGTGCTGTTCAATAATATCAACCACTATTGCTGATAACGGTTGCAGACACAAATTCTTTAAACACAATACGCAAATCTTCGAACGATTGTTCTCATGGCTTTTCGGTTTCATGTTTCAGGTCTCCTGACAGAGTGTAGTGGTAATATATATATATATATTTATTATTAGGTGTGAAATTGGGATATATTTATTGTAATTATTAACAGGCATACCTCTAATCAGCAAACCAAAATGTTGACCCAAAACAATGAATTTATAAACTTATCACGCGACACAAGCACCAATTTTTTGCTATACCACCTTAGAACACGACAACTTAGGCAATGAAGCGTTATAACGCAGCGCCGATTTCCCTACCATTGATGCCAATGTTGTTGTTTTTTGCAATCTGTGAAACCATTGGTAATGTAATGATCCATGAGTAAATGTTTTCAAACGCTTTGGTTATTACTAATCGTAAAAAGCAATATCCTTTGAAAATATATTAGAATTTCAAGACGGTAGCATACAACTGAATCTAAATAATGGTTATTTATTGGAAATCTTTCAAATCTCTAAACATTTTTTTTATTCAAAATTTTAAATACTATTTACAATCATTTTAGTTTTGCATAAATGAATAAATTTTGATTAAAGATATACAATTTTACTATTTACTGAATTTATAATCAACTGAACAGCAACACTGGAAATCTGAACAAACATTTAAAAAGGGCACATCGACATAGGTAAACAATGTCTTTGTAAGACGCCCTTGAGCCCAATTCAACTCGATCACGCTTACCAATACAACGCTTATAATACTAATCAGGAAGAGCCCACACTAATCTTTCTGATAGTGGTGTTAGTTTGTATGGGCGAGCTAGAAAGGGCTCAACAGCAACGTTTCTGAAAAAAGGCTCAAGACCTCTCCAGCCCTTTTCAAATGTTTGTCCAGAAATATTTGTCATGGCCTTCTACGGTTCTATTGAGTTCTCATCATATGGTACAAGAATAGAATTAAAAGTAGTAGAACGCTAGTGGCGCTGTTGTCACAAAATAGAATTGTTTTATTATTACTTACTGTTGAAGTTTCTGATTGCTTGTTTAGTGCCATGTTGTGGAGAATGTTTTATTTTGGTCGAAAAAAAATATTTGACGCTTATAGACCCGGTACTCAAGCTGTCAGAGCGTGGCAAACTAGATGTTGGTCACACGAACAGTCGCGACATTAGCGTTCTACGGCTAATGCTTCTACTGGTACAAGCGATTGATTGTATCATACTATTGGTGGAAGAAGATCACCTATGGTACGTAACTCTTACTAAAATTAAAAAAAATGTTCAGGACCCCCCGATAGAACATTTTCAAACCGGTCTCAAATGAAAGGGGAAAGCCTAAGCTTTCATTTGGTGGGTGTTTCATCGATACTGATTTTTTTATATTAATGTTTTCTACCAGAGACACCGTGATATCTCATAGGCCACAAGCTAACTGTAACAGTTTTAATAATAATAATAATAATCCATTTATTTATCTTTTGATAATAACAGTAATTTACAATAATAAACACATACAATTTCAAGAATTTCCTTATCTATACTTAAGTTTAATCCATGTTGCACAATTTCTTTTGAATTCTGTGGCGCATCTTGCATTTCTTATTTCAACTGGTAATTCATTAAAAATCCTTATTCCATTGTAATAGATTGATCTTTGGGTACTAGTCATTGTAAACGGCACAACACGTAAATCATTACTTCGTCTAGTTCTATAGTTATGAATGTTTCGTCCTCGGAAAATAATATTCGTCAAGTATTCCGGCAAGAGATCATTTGTCAGTTTAAAAATCAGAGTCAGCACATTAAAAATAATACGCTCTTTCACAGAAAGCCATTGTAGCGCTTCCAACATGTTGTTAATTGGTGTGTACCTGCCACAGTTCAAAATAAATCTTAAAAATTTATTTTGTAATCTTTGTAATCGTTTTAAGTGAGTATCGCTTGCTAAGAATAACACTGAAGAGCAATAGTCAATATGTGGCGCCACTAATGTTTTATACAAAAATATTTTGCTCCAAAACGTCAGTTGACTGTTTAAACGAACTAGCATACCATACTTTCTTGCTACTTTTTTTATTACGTTATCGATATGTTGAAGACATTATTTCGGATGAATATGTAGCCACTTCCGGAAAACCGCAGGGTAATCATCTAGGCTCGTTGATTTTTCTGCTGTATTTTAACGACATCAATTAAGTGCTCAAAGGCCCTTGTTTAATCTACGCAGACGACCTGAAGATCTATCGTAGGTTTCGCTCCGAGTCCGATGCAATAAACCTTCAGCAGGAGATCGACACCTTCATGAACTGGAGTACCTTGAATTGCATGGCAGTGAATCCAAGCAAGTGCTCCACAATTACGTTTGCTCAGATTCGGCAGCCAATTGTTTTCAAGTATAACCTTCGAGGCAACGAATTTGAACGTGTAGACCATGTTAAAGATCTTGGCGTGATCCTTGACCCTATGGTGAGACCCGTTCCGATTACTGAGATATGAATGTAGGTGCCAATTGATTCACATGGAAACTCGCCAGAACAATGCTCGTAACCGACACGCTATAAGGAAGGATCGACTGTTCGACTATTTTGAGGACGATTGATCTAAACGTTCGTCCCAGACCACTACGTAACAACTTGCTGCTGAGATTGCAATTTTGACGCAAAAACTATGACCTGTGATATTTTTACAAGAAGAATTGACGAGTAACGATTTAATTTTTGTGTAGCGCACCATAATTTTTGTTAAATTTAAGATAGTTTAATCACCATTGGGACATAAATTGTATGTTGGTGATAGATAATAATTAAATAAATAAATAAATAAATAAACCGATCAAAATGACACTTACACCCTTTTGCGTTTGGGCCCCTTATGCTTCTGTTTATCACTCTGAATGTGATTTTGAGAACCATGAACTGATGCACGAGTTCACTAATTTGACGTTTGAGCGGTGCCAAATTCACTCGTTACCATGGCCACATAACTGACACGGCATCGCTCAAACTTCAAATGGACCTATGCACGGGTTCACTAATTTGACGTTTGAGCGGTGCCGAATTCACTCGTTCCCATGGTCACGTAAATAACACGGCACCGCTCAAACGTCAAATAGTGAACTCGTGCATCGGTCCATAGTGAACTCATGCATCGGTCCATAGTAGGAGTTGGTTTTCATGATCCCTTGGATCGCAGTAGCACTGGTTGTGTGTTCTGCAGCTCGATACCTCTATATCTCAATGGTCCCTTCAATATCGAGTTAGAGATAGTTGACTGTAGTTTGCTATAGGTGATAGACGACGGAAGATAATCTGGGACAGCGCTTTGTAGGCGGCGTTTAGGATAGTGACTGCACGATAGTTGTCACACTCTAGTTTGTCGCCTTTTTGTAAGTAGGGCATATACCGCCTTGCTTCTGCTTCTCCGGTGGCTGTTCCTTCTTCCAGATTCTGATGTAGGCAAGCGGTCAACCTCTCCTGGCCTATCTTTATGAGTTTAGCTTCGATACCATCCTTTCCAGCAGCATTGTTGTCCTTGAACTGTTGAATGTAATACTTAACTTCCTTAATTGTAGGAGCTGGTTGGTATCCATTATCCACTGTGCTGACATAGCCATCACGTTCGATGTCCTGACCTTCTGTGCTTGTATTTTCTGCGCCATCCAATTGTTCATCATAGTGCAGCTTTCACATTTCGATCACCGGCCGCCTGTTCAACAAGATGCTTCCATCCTTATCCCTGCACATTTCAGCTTACTGCATGAAGCCTTAGCGGGATGAGTTGAGCTTTTAAAAGAACTTCCAGCAACTTGAGAAGTGCACGGCAAACCCATCTAAAAAAATCCATGTGACGGAATGGGCGGACTTGCTGTTTCCGTTTCAGTCTGTTTCGTTCCACGTTTTTCCGCTTACCATGCTGCGACATTCTTCTCCTCCTCTAAAACCTCCTGTCACTCCTCGTCAAACCAGTTGTTTCTTAAACTTTGTTCATGTATCTGCCAATGCCTTTGGCAGCATCGTTGATGGCTTCTTTGATTGTCCTCCAGCAGTCCTCAGGAAGGATCTAGATTTAGATGATCTGATAACCTAGACAATGTCTTGGGGATCGGAGTTCAATTATGATTCTTTTTTCATGTGAAACCAATGTTTTTTATATGCAGTATAGAAAAGGTGCAAATCACTACTTGAGCATTTCTCTTAATTCACTCTGGAGTGGGAGATTTTGGTGTGTCCAATTAATTACGGCGAGGTAAGCCGTCATTGACTTTTGTAAATCAGGTCACAATTTGGAATTTAAGAAAACCAGTTTGGTATTGCACTGATGCATTTAAAAAAATATCACCATGCTTTTTGCATGTCAGCGCATATAGTGACACTTTACCGGATCAATATGATCTATGAGGATTGACATTTATCACTTTTAAATTGAGAGCTGCATTGTCAACATTGCTGTCAAAACGAAAGACGGGCTACTTAGCCTTTAGGCGAAGTAGGCCGTCATTGAAATTTGCACGTATCGTTGATGATTGTTGATAAATCATGTCACAATTTCAAATTAAATAAAATCAGTTGGTATTGCACTGAAATATCTGGAAAAGTAACAGCATACTTACTGCAAGTCAGCGCATATAGTGATACTTTTTCGGATCAATATGATCTATGGGACTAAGATTTATCACTTTGAAATTGCGAGCTGCTATGTCATAACGAATGACGGTCTACTTAGCCTTAAGACTCAGCCACAAGATGCACTTATGAACAAAGAATAGTTATTTGCCCTCAAGTTATTGTGTCCATGGCAAAAAAAAACTCTAAATTAACTCCTGTAATCCAACTCCGATCCTCAAGATCGGAAATCGAGAAGCTTGACTTCGGGGCATATCACATATGTAATTGTTTGGCATCAAATGCGAATGTTGTTTGAAGCACGACTGCATTGATGACATATGCTGGATGTTTGCTTCAATCATCAATCATCATCCATCATTAAAAAAGCAAAGCTACTATGTTCAATTTTGTAACATGTCAGCAATTGCGCCATTTGGCAGCAGCTCTAAATGCCGGGAACTGAGGAATGTCGTATGTCAGACGTTTTTTTTTACAATTTATCTGTAATTGTAATGTAATATATGTAATTCTACAATAATGTTCAGAAAAAGCAAAGGAATGATACTACGAATGAATTGTTATGATTAAGCATGAGGTTAAGAATTTCGTAGAACAAACACTGTGGAAAAAAGTATGTTTTACAGGTACTTTAATCAAGAGCGGTTCCATTGAAATTCGAATGTCGGCTTACTTTTGTATTTTTTGATTTGGCTGAAATTTGGCATATGCTTTCTTTATACCCAAAAATGCCTATTTGCATTATCGGTTCGCCATTTTTACCCTAGCGTTACTTTTGGGAAGGGCCTAAGAAAAAAAGCCTTAACTATTTTCAAAAAATTGAAACTCAGAAACTTTTTATCTGATCGGTTTGGTGTTTTCCACAAAGTTTGAGGTTATTGTTGGAAATATATGGAAAAAAATATACACTGTAAAAAAAATGTTGTATTTTTTTTTTTATTTCGAAAATAAAGCTTAAAAATCCATTTTCTCAAAAATCGTTTTATTGTTTTTTTTTATATTTTTTTATTTTAGAGTAGCCAAAAAATGAAGTATTGAAGATGGAGAAATCATGGACAAAAAAAGTTATGATTTTTTAAAAAAGGTTGATATTTCAATATGGTCTATATAAACTTTTTGAATGCTTTTCGATCTGATTTTATGAAAGTACGCAAAATTTGCAACAAAAAAGGTATATGAGAAAATTTTGCTTATTTATATTGTTTCCGAGATACAGCGATTTTAAAATTAAATTTACTGAAAATTCACAACTTTTGGTTGTTTTCGGATATTTTTCGAGTTGATGAAATAAAGAATTTTTTTCTGAAAGCATTTTATTTCATGTTCTTATACAATGATGGAGCGTCCTATTTTGATACAGATTTCTTACTTTTTCATAATGTTTACAATTTTTTTTTACTATCATTACAGTTTGAAAATTGCCTCACTTCTATTTTATCTACGGAAACTGGAATAAATGAATGGTATTTTTGTGTTCCCTGAATAGTTACTGCTATCGAATATTGTTCATTAAGCTGCTCCTTGATATGTTCATACTCTGTTGTAGTTGCATAAGAAAAGAAAATTTGTGTTAGTTACTCCTCTTTTCGCTTTTGAGCCCAATCAAATAATTCATTGGCATTTTTGATGGGATGTTCACGTTCTTCAGCTAGACTAGCCCTTGTAGCCATGCGTTTTATTGTTCCCCCTAATGCATCGCAGGGCCCTTTGCCATGCGATGTTGCAAAAAAATGCCATTCAACACCTATATCATAAGTAGATGAAAATCCCGAATTTAGTACTATACCATTTAATTCCACTAGAGTTTGTATCCTTTAACAAATACGCGTATTTTGACCTCAACTGTAAGGCCGTCTTCAGTGTCGTGTACTAGACTCGACTGAACACGAAACTGAAGACGGCCTTACAGTTGAGGTCGAAATACGCGTATCTGTCAAAGGATACAAACTCTAGTGGAATTAAATGGTATAGTACTAAATTCGATTTTTTCATCTACTTACAGGTATTCTACTAAACAGCTCGAAGATTTATTATGTATATCATAGTTTGTCTTAAATTGGCAAAGACTAGAAAAATTCTTTTTATTTTTATATTGTGATGCAGCTCCATCGGACATGCAATAAATTTTGTTCCAATTTAAGTGCTTTTCTTGGCGTATAAAATCAATCATTTTTTAGATAAATAAGTTAACGGATATAGAATCATGCCACAAATCTTCGGAAATTACTACAAAGCTTAAATGATTGAGCATACAATTTTTCTTAAAATAAATCGCAAATGGATGAAAAGTTGCTTGATGCGCATTCCAGTGTTGACTTTGAACTTCATCCTGAAGTAAAAAAATGTAATTTTCTGAAAAAAGCTATCTTTTACTTTTCACTTGATTATCACTTGCTTGTGTCTTTGCTGCATCAGCTCTTTTTTATAGCAACATGGGTACTTGAATCAACTATTAGGTACGTTTCTGGCCGACCATAAAAATATACCAACGTGCTGTGCTGTTATTTTTTAACTTTTAACATTTTGTTCCATATTTTCTTGATAATTACATATCGAAATATCACAATGTTGAATGTTGAAGTTGTGTTTCGATAAAAAAATAAATAAATCATTTTTACAGGGCACATTTTTTATTTCGCCTCATACCATGAAAAATTACCAAATCAATATTTTTTCAAACATTTTAATCAAAAATGATCTGCTCTTTCAGACATTGAACAAATTTCTTGGCTTATGAGCCTCGAAAAACATTCGAAAATGACCGAAAATTGAAAATTATATCATAATTTCGTATTAAAATCGCTGTATCTTTAAAACGGTAAAAGGTAGCCTGATTCTCCCGTATACCTTTTTTGCTGTAAATTTTGCGTGCTTTCATAATATCGAGTTGAAAAACATTTAAAAAGTTTATTATAACCATTTTTAAAAATTCACCTTTTTTTTAAATCATAACTTTTTTGTCCATGATTTCTCCATCTTGACCCACTGTGCAAAATACTTCATTAAGTCTACTTTAACATGTACAAAAATAAAAAAAAATCACAAATACGATTTTTGAGAAAATTGATTTTAAGCTTTATTTTCGAAATATAAAAAATACAACTTTTTAATACAGTGTATATTTCTTTCCAGATAGTCCCAACAATAACCTAAAACTTTGCGGAAGACACCAAACTGATCGGACAAACCGTTTCTAAGTTATAATTTTTTGAAAATTATTAAGGATTTTTTTTAGGCCCTTCTCAAAAGTAAGGCTAGAGCCAAAATGGCGAACCGATGATGCAAAAAGGCATTTTTGGGCATAAAGAAAGCATGTGCAGAATTTCATCCAAATCAAAAAATATAAAAATGAAATTTGGAGAAAAAAGTCGTCATTTTCTGTGGAACCGCTTTGAACAGAAATGAATTTTATGAGATTAAAACCATCTCATACAGTGTTCTCGAAAGTTGTAAAGTACTAATAATAAGTTCAACTAGTGGTTTTATGTTGATTTTCGTTTTTTCCAAATTCTTGTTAGAATATTTTGAATGTAAAAAATACCCAAAAAACACAAATTTGACTTGAGGCACCTTCTCATCTTCTCCAAATTGGATGAAAATTTGTCTGGTAGTTTGTTTTAGTATTGCAATTAGGACTAAATAGAGGGTGACTGGTTGAATTCCAGACATCGATTTTTGTGAAATGGTCTTATAGACATTGATATACCATACGTGCGCTGGTACATACATCCTTATCATAATCCAGGAGCCATGATCTTGGTGTCAGACTGGACTCTGGCTTGCTAGATCTAGAGCTATGGACGTGATCTTCAAACAATGAACGGATATACATGTTCAAAAAACATAATCTAAAAAAAAATCTTTCGCTCGTCTCTTGCTTGCCAGGTCCTGGCCATCGTTGCTGCTGGTCCAGTTTATGGGAAGTCTCATGGTGATCCTAGCATATGTTGCATGAAAATTTATGTTTCTGCACATATTTAAGCAGCATTTTTTTACAGAAACAAATCCATCGTCAAACAGTAATAATAACTACCGTTTGAAATGAGTGAATATTAGGCCGTGCCTTATTTTTCGAAAATGCGAAACTAGTTCGTCATTGTAAAGTGCTCGTTTTGGTAAGAAAAAAAATCAGGTCCCTTCGTGGACGCTAAGTGGTCCGAAGGTATCAGGTGTAGATATCCCCCGTGCGAAAAATCGAGTTCGCTGCTCTAGTGCACGCAGTATGAGTACGTAAAGCCACAAGTAACAAATTATCCTGCACGCGTTGGTAGAGGCTCTTTTTCGTTGTGGTTATTTACTTTGTATCGACGTTCACTGTTTTAGAGATGTCCATAGTATTAAATATTTTTTTGGTTTGAGCTAGTAATAACTGAGTGTATGCTTTGCCCCGTATCTACCCATCAAAAAGTTAAAAATTCAAAATGTTGCCATTTCGGTTTTTTGTTTTAGCTTCATTAGACTCATACATATGTTTTGATTTACAATGATCTTTTGAACTTGGGAATGTCCACCGGCTGTCAGGTCAAAATATTTTTTTTTCCTTTTTCATCAATATATACCCAACAAAGTGATACTATCCCAAGCTAAACTACGGAAATCGATGAAACAAGGAAAGTTGACATAACATTCATATTTACAGAGAAAATAAACTTCTATACTGACAATTAATGTGCGCGGAAGATTTTATAACTAATGGCTTTTTGTACTCATGTTACGAGCACTAGAGCAGTGAGCACGATTTTGATCACGGGGGTTATCTACACCCGATACTTTCAAGGCTGTTGAGGGAATACTTAGCGTCCTCGTATGGACTTAAAATTTTTACCTGATTTTTTTCCCAAAACGAGCAATTTACAATGACGTACTTATAACATTTCCCTTATTCGAAAAAATAAGGAACGGCCTAGTGAATATCCACCAAAATATGATTGGGAACCGCGGGCCGCCAGACCAGAAGTAGAGAAAGCCCATCCTTTCCTGTCATTCTTCATCATAAAGTAATCTTGTAAATACAGCACGTCCTATGCAATATTTCATTTGTCTGCTGTGCTACTGCTGCTGGTACTATCAAATCGTGCTATCTTGACGCAAACCTCCTCCTACCGGTCTGCAACGGGGAAAAAAGCGGGCTTGCATGCGACTTGGATGTTGCAAAAGGCTGATTTTATATTTTTTTTTTCGGATGCCGACAAAGTGACAAAGCCAAGCGAACAGAACGGAAAGCGACATCAGGACTTGGGCTTAACAACTGGTCTGGCCTGGCGATGACGACGGGGACCGTGGACAACAACCAGACTGCAACGCTGCAACTACATGGGTGCATACATGTGTACTCCGGTTCGCTGCTAGGAACTGCAGAACCCGCAATCCTTATCTTGGAGTACCAGTGTTACGTAATATGAGCTAGGCCATGTGTGGAGGGGTTCTCATTCTCCAAAGCATGGGCGTAGCCAGGATTTTTGCGAATGTGACGTCAAAACGATTTTTAACAGATTCCTCGCAAGATCCCTTGCAGACTGTTAGTTGAACCTCCCAATGATTTCTGATAAGATCTTCAGCTGAAGTCTGATATTTAGGTAAACCCCAAAAAGTTATTCAAAAAGTTTATCATGGCGCAATTTTTGTTATTAAGTAATGCCGAAGATAATCTTTTAAAAATTCAAACAAAATATTCATCTTTAACAAACCATTTGATTTTGTTTCTTTTTGTCGGCCATACGGTGAGAGCAACGCCGCCCTTTCTAACTGCACTCATTCTCCAAAGCACTAGAGAAAAAAAAAAACCGTCACAATTCTCATTCATATGCACGGACGATCACACAGGAGAATAGATGCCACGTAGGCATTGATTGTCTTGGAACTCGAATCAAATTGGACAGTTTTTACTGCCTACTAACTAGCTGCAATTAACATCGATCCCACGAATAAAAGCGGAAGAGGGTGACGCTATAGGCGAAGAACCCAAAGAAGCAGTGTGGAACTGATTTTACACCGACAGGGTAAAGGCTGACGGATGATGGACTCTTTTTTTCGGAAAGGAGAGTCAAAATTGAGGTGACGGACATCCGCTTGATAGTCGCGTGTGAGTATTTTAACGCCTCTTAGGATTCATGTCACATGCATCGAAGCAGTTTTGGACGTGTTTACGGGTTTGGATGAATGTTTGAAGTGCTTGAATGACATTTTGATATTTTTTTTTTTTTTTAACTTTGGTAAGCTTACCCAGCAGTACATCGATGAAGGCAGTGTTTTGAACTTTAAATGGTAGAAAATGTGAAAATGTTTTGTGCCAGACGACTGTATGAGTTTTGGAATTCAACCCGAATTGTGATAGAAATATTGCATGAGATGATTAATGTGCATTTGACATGACAACGTTATGACCTGCTCCAACGAACGATGCTCTTGAAATACCTCAGTAATTACACTGCAATTCAAGTGAATACCTTTGAAACCCGTCCAGGTTCTAATGGAGGATTAAAATTATTTCCGGTAGGATTCTTCGCACTTCTCGTCTCAATTACTTCTTTGCGAACGTACTCTCCCCCTTCAGAGCAGAAACACACGCGACGTATCCCTCCAACCAACCCCTCGCCCTCAGCTGCTCCTTCCCAGTAAACAAAATTAAATCTCTGCACAATGCATCTCGTGTCCTCGTGCTTCCTCCGTGAGAACAAACAGCATCCACACCCTGTGACCGCTTTACCGGAATTGCAGACTGTTCGGGTTCAGAATTCCACAGCGTGTGCAGAGCAGAAGAGCCACGCTGGATATGCACGCGAAAATAAGTGCAGACAAATAGAATCGCATATTTTTCCCCATTAAACGAACATCAAGTTTCAATTACATTGTGCTGAAAACAGTGCAACTTTACGAATGCTCCCTTCACCCACAGCCACCAGTCAGGCAGTCGGTATTGGTACCGGTTCCTGTATTAGGGTGGATCACAAAATATGATAGGGATGAAATTAGTAATACCAGTAATTATTTCACATTTCAAATGTTGGGGTTAAAATACACTCTGCGGATGTTATCTTCAGAATACATTTTCAGCCTTTTTTCAATAGTTATTCGTCAGGATACCGCTCTTGCCGGAAACTATTAAAGATCGCAGAGCTTCTTCTCTAAAATGAAGATGCACATATATTTTACTTATTAGAAAAATATTGAACGTTTGTTCGAAAGATGTAACATTGAAGATACCAAAAAGTTTATATGCCCAAAATGCGGGGACAATCATAAGTCTAACTTTTGAAATTAACCTTCGCGCATTACTCATCGTTCGTAGCAGCAGTTGATATTTGGAGTAGCAATGATAGGCGATCAGAGATTTCTAAGCAACACGATGGTGATCATGGACGAATCACATTTCTTCTGGAGTATGAGGTGGCGAAATCTCTTGCTTTGGCCATTCTGATTCGTCGTTGTAAAGAAATTCGGGTCCGATAAACCAACGACTCTCAGGTTGAAAACGAGTCCGTAGCCCCACTTTGTGACTTCATCCGCTACGTTAAGTCGCGTTGGGACCCATCTCCATTCTTCTATTAAGAATTTCACTGATTAGGTATACTACAAACTGTCGATACTTCCACTGGTCTGATCAGATTCTGGATTGCCCTTTTTTAGAGTCACCCCAGATGACACGACAGTTGATCGGTAGTGTGTGGTGCTCCTGTACCGATTTCATTAAGCGGTCACCGATAACGGCAGCCAGTAGCTCTAGTAACGGTGTTGACATTGTTTTCAGTGGTGCCACCTTTGTTTTAGCGGAAACGAGTGAACATCGCACCTGCCCAAGGCTGACTATTCGGAAGTAGGCTGCGCATGCATATGCTGCCTCACTTGCGTCCACAAATACATGCAGCTTACGAACCTGGGAGGATCATATCCCAGAAAGTAGCAACGAGGTACTTTCACATGGTTGAGATGATGAAGCACCTCCACCCAATGCCCGAACGCCGTCTCTGAATGACCAACTCGTTAGAATTTCTCTTGTCCCAGTTCACCCGGGCATGCCAGATATCCTGAATTAGTTACTTTCCGTGAACAACAAACGGTGCCACAAGTCCGAGTGGGTCAAAATACTCATCATCACTCTAAGGACCTGGCGCTTCGTTGGTATAACCTTTTCTGTCAACAGCTGGTGAACATTGGCTCAAAACTTCAAAGCACTGTACCCCGAGTTGTCAAAGAACTTGTTTGGAATTTGAAAACCAATTTTGGATTTTGAAACCAGCACTAATATGGATCTGCCTCATCTCGAGTGCTATGCGAACTGCTTCTTCTACTGTATCGGAACTGTTCGCGTAATCGTCTACGTAGGTGTTTTCCACTATGGCCGCTGCTGCTTCCGGGTAGACTTCTTTCCATTCTTCGGAATTTTTATTTTTAACGTATAAGGCAGAGCAAGGTGAACATGTTGCCACAAACGTTGCTACGTCCATGACGTATTCTTGCACTGCATCTTCTGGGTGATCCCGCCACAAGAAGCGTTGTGCTTGTCGATCTTCAGGCTGGTTCAGGATCTGGTGAAACATGTCCCTTATGTCTCCCGTGATTTCCACTTTTCTCTGACGAAATCGGAATAAAACGGATGGTAGCAATGTGAGGAGTTGTAGGTTCCAGTATCTCGCGTGGTCTACGGTCTCCATCAGCTTCAACTTGTGGAACTAAGGCCACACCAACATTATCGATAGGGAAAAAGTCCTTCACTGCGTCATGCTACTGCTGATCGGTCGAATGGACATAAACGTGAAGAAGATGATGCTCAAATGAAACAGGTCTATACCTACTGCTTTAGGGTTAGCAATAACTTTGCATTGTCGGCACCGATCAAGATACGAGAAGCCGCAGCCGAATAGCTGATGATTGGAAATCCTTATAGGTAGTCGAACTTACCTTCCAGCTCTTCATAGTTCAAACATTGCAAAGGGAGGTTCAAACTGTCAACCGTTCGTTCGCACATAGTCCAACGAGTACTTTCGATTTTTACCGATACCAGTGATTTCTAACTGCACGTTCAGCGCCCACTGCAAGCATAGAGTTTCCACTTCACCTTCATAGGTGGTGAGCTTAATCCTTCTCGACAAGTGTGCGCGATGAACCATCGTCGAGAAACGCCAAAATATTAACCGACGTGTTTTTTCCATGAAGAGTTACAAAAAATTATCCAGAAAATAACCGGACATGGCCGATGACACTGATGTAGATTGGCTCCTCGTTAGTGCTGCTACTTCTGTAGTTAATGCTTGGGAATCTCCAGAGTGAACAAACTTATGGTTGCTTCGCAACTTTTTATGCCCCAAATCATAGCCATGCATGGTCATTTTCCGTAGGGAATCAGCTTAGCTTAGCTTAGCTTAGACTGACTACACATATCAATGGTTGCTATTCCGTGATTGACCGAAATCAGTGAAAATGCACAAAGAATCAACTAGAAGATCGGCTGGGATTGGCCATAATCTTCTTCAGTGTGCATAATTCAGTGCCTCTATTTATACATGGTCGATAACGGCGCCGGCCACGTCCTTGCAGTCAGGTGGGATTGAGGGAAGGAATGTTAGTGTGTAACCTTTGCTATTTGGAGACCGTGTTTGCCTCTGCATCTCCACAAAGGTTACTGGGAGGGATGTTTGTTAATGGGAAGGATCGTTGGGTCACAGGATTCACTTGGATAAGCAATTAGACCATGATAAATAATTATTGGTGAGATATAAACATGCTTATATGTAAATATAATATTTTCATTTATTTAGATATTTATTTAGATATACCAACAGGCCGACAGTGGCCCCAATGGTTCTGCCCTAATATTAAAATACTTAAAAGAAACATACATTGCTTGTCAACAATTAAAATGAACGTAACGATAAACAGAGAGCATGATTTACAAAATTTCTCTGACTTCAGTCAGAACATCTGACAATAGGCGGCGTAGTTTAGTCCCGGGCATGTGGTAATCGAACTTAGATGAGACACGGTTAAAAGTCCTTTGAATTCCATCGATAGCGGTGTTCATCCCGTAGTTCGTTCTGCGCAACGGAGGTCGTAGCATTAAATTATTCCGAAGTGCTCGAGGTTGAACGTTGAGGTTAATTTCGTGGAAAATCGCTGGACAGTCTATTCTGTTTTGTAGAACGTCGGCGGCGAACATCGCTTTCGAGATGTCTCTTCGTGTTCGAAGGGTCTCGATGTCAATCATCAAGCAACGGCTTTCATAGCTCGGCAAACGATAAGGATCTCGCCATGGTAATCTGCGTAATGCGAATCGATTCGATGCGTTCCGCACCATTAAGGTAAATTGGACTCCATACAGGTGAACTGAATTCAAGAATAGTACGCACTAACGAACAGTACAGCGATTTCAAACAGTGAACATCGTTAATATTTTTACATAATCGCATAATGAAGCCTAATGTTCTCGAGGCCTTATCGACGACGTACGCTACATGCTGTTTGAAGGTAAACTAGGAATCCATGATTACTCCTAAATCTTTCACTTGGTTAACCCGGCATCTCCACATCAGAAAAGGTGTACTTGAAACGAACAGGCTCTTTTTTCCTGGAGAAGGAAATCACCGAGCACTTGTTTGGACTAGCATCCGGTTTAGATCGCACCACCATGCGAAACGATCTAACTCATTTTGCAGCGTAATTGCATCGGCGGCCGTGCGGATTTGCTGAAATATTTTCAGGTCGTCTGCGAACGAGAGCTTAGACTCTTTCAACACATGGTTCACGTCATTGAAGTATATCGAGAAAAATAGAGGTCTGAGATGGCTTCCTTGTGGAATTCCAGAAGTTCCTACGAAAACATCCGACTGAGAATCCCCTATGGATACGAGCATCCGTCGATCGGTGAGATAGGGGGATTTTTTTTTATTACCGTACGGGTTTGGGTCGAAGGGTCTCAGATTTTCATGAAACTTTTTCCACAGGCAGGGCTCATGGATATAGGAATAAAAAAAATTGAGAAAAATTCAGGGTCGCCTATTTTTCCGGAAAACTCAGGTGGAAATTTTTTGTTTTCCCTTGACACTACTTACTTTGAAAAATCATAACTCAAGAACGAAGCATTGTAGAAACAAAGTTTTTACATGAAAATTTAAGCAAATTTTCTCAAAAATTCAAAAAAAATATGAACTGGAAAAAGTTTTCCACAAAATTTTCCACCGTTGGGAAAATTCGTAAAGAAAAGCCGGAAAAACTATGCCCGAACTCGTGGAAAATTTTCAAAAAAATATTTTCGAGAAGGTAATTTTATAAGCTTTAATCACTGAAATTTTTGGAATGCACTTTTTTTTCGTTTTTGAGTTATGGCCAATTTTGTGAAAAATGTCCAGATGTGCCATATAAGACTTTTCTTTGAAAAATCATAACTCAATAACGAAACATTGTAGAAAGAAAGTTTTTATATGAAAATTTAAGCAAATTTTCTCAGAAATCCAAAAAAAAATATGAACTGGAAAAAGTTTTCCATAAAATTTTCCACCGTTGGGGAAATTCATAAAGAAAAGCTGGAAAATATATGCCCGAACTCGCGGAAATTTTTTAATAAAATATTTTTAAGAAAGAAACTTTATAAACTTCAATTCTGTTAACTTTTAGGATGCACTTTTCTTTAAATCCTGATCTATGGTCAATTTTGTAAAAAATGCAAAGATTTGCCATACATGCCTTTTCGTTTAAAAATCATGACTCAAGACTCATCATGACTTGTCGAACCGGATTCAAATTATCTCAAAAATATGAAATTTTTGAAATGGAATCAGTTTCCCAGGACATTTTTCAACACCCGATTAGCTATTCCAGCTTTCAAACAAAGTATATTGGAAAAGAGCGATCAATAAGATCCAATCCTACAATATTTTTCAATACTTGGAATGGGAAAGAAACAGTTTTTTCAGCTTTGCTTAACGGTGTAATGTTTCATGAAAAATATAATCCAATCCGACTTATACTTCATTAAAACCAATCCCATATCGTTTCTCTCCGATCTTTTAAAAAATTTGCAATTGCTTTGATAAAAAAACCTTAACAACTACCGAAAAGCTAAACATTACATATAATTTGCAATTGGATTAGATGGACAAATTGATGTGAAGATTTGCGAAAAAGTTACACGTCTTCTCAGTGAGAATCGAACTCACGACTCCCCGATCTCTAGTTGGGGCGCGTTAACCACTACGCCATGAGAGGACTCATGAACGCAGAAGTTAACCTGAATTCGATTTCAGCTCAATAATCACGTGGTCCTCTTTCGCAAAGTGCACCTCTTTCGGAAGAATTAGATGCCCATCCAAACACAACGCTTTCTATATATATCCAATGCCTAGCCCGAGAGCGCATTGTTTTTTAGATATAGGAATAGCACACTACACTAGCCAGCAACTGCGCTGGCTGAGGTTTCTATTGTGTGGGCTTCCAATGGGTCGCGACGTTCTCAAACGACCGGTTACGGAACATGAGTCCGTTGCTCGATAAATACTTGTTTTAATTATGAATCGTGGTTTACGGCCAACCAGCCGAGTGGAAGTTTAACAACTACCGAAAAGCTAAACATTACATATAATTTGCAATTGGATTAGATGGACAAATTGATGTGAAGATTTGCGAAAAAGTTACACGTCTTCTCAGTGAGAATCGAACTCACGACTCCCCGATCTCTAGTTGGGGCGCGTTAACCACTACGCCATGAGAGGACTCATGAACGCAGAAGTTAACCTGAATTCGATTTCAGCTCAATAATCACGTGGTCCTCTTTCGCAAAGTGCACCTCTTTCGGAAGAATTAGATGCCCATCCAAACACAACGCTTTCTATATATATCCAATGCCTAGCCCGAGAGCGCATTGTTTTTTAGATATAGGAATAGCACACTACACTAGCCAGCAACTGCGCTGGCTGAGGTTTCTATTATATGTAATGTTTAGCTTTTCGGTAGTTGTTAAACTTCCACTCGGCTGGTTGGCCGTAAACCACGATTCATAATTAAAACAAGTATTTATCGAGCAACGGACTCATGTTCCGTAACCGGTCGTTTGAGAACGTCGCGACCCATTGGAAGCCCACACAATAGAAACCTCAGCCAGCGCAGTTGCTGGCTAGTGTAGTGTGCTATTCCTATATCTAAAAAACAATGCGCTCTCGGGCTAGGCATTGGATATATATAGAAAGCGTTGTGTTTGGATGGGCATCTAATTCTTCCGAAAGAGGTGCACTTTGCGAAAGAGGACCACGTGATTATTGAGCTGAAATCGAATTCAGGTTAACTTCTGCGTTCATGAGTCCTCTCATGGCGTAGTGGTTAACGCGCCCCAACTAGAGATCGGGGAGTCGTGAGTTCGATTCTCACTGAGAAGACGTGTAACTTTTTCGCAAATCTTCACATCAATTTGTCCATCTAATCCAATTGCAAATTATATGTAATGTTTAGCTTTTCGGTAGTTGTTAAACTTCCACTCGGCTGGTTGGCCGTAAACCACGATTCATAATTAAAACAAGTAAAAAAACCTTGTTTTTCTGATGCTTCGATTGAAATATGGGTTTTCAAAGAAAAGGCTAATATGGTCATTTTTCACAAAATTGACCATAACTTAGGAACAAACAAAAAGTACACCCTAAAAGTTACTAGAATTGAAGTTTATAAAATTTCCTTCTCAAATATATTTTAATAAAAAATTTCCGCGAGTTCGGGCATAGATTTTCTAGCTTTTCTTTATGAATTTCCCTAACGGTGAAAAATTTGGTAGAAAACTTTTTCCAGTTCATTTTTTTTTGATTTCTGAGAAAATTTGCTTAAATTTTCATATAAAAACTTTCTTTCTACAATGTTTCGTTCTTGAGTTATGATTTTTCAAAGAAAAGTCTTATATGGCACATCTGGACATTTTTCACAAAATTGGCCATAACTCAAAAACGAAAAAGAAGTGCATTCCAAAAATTTCAGTGATTAAAGCTTATAAAATTACCTTCTCGAAAATATTTTTTTGAAAATTTTCCACGAGTTCGGGCATAGTTTTTCCGGCTTATCTTTACGAATTTTCCCAACGGTGGAAAATTTTGTGGAAAACTTTTTCCAGTTCATATTTTTTTTGGATTTCTGAGAAATTGCTTAAATTTTCATATAAAAACTTTCTTTCTACAATGTTTCGTTCTTGAGTTATGATTTTTCAAAGAAAAGTCTTATATGGCACATCTGGACATTTTTCACAAAATTGGCCATAACTCAAAAACGAAAAAAAAGTGCATTCCAAAAATTTCAGTGATTAAAGCTTATAAAATTACCTTCTCGAAAATATTTTTTTGAAAATTTTCCACGAGTTCGGGCATAGTTTTTCCGGCTTTTCTTTACGAATTTTCCCAACGGTGGAAAATTTTGTGGAAAACTTTTTCCAGTTCATATTTTTTTTGGATTTTTGAGAAAATTTGCTTAAATTTCCATATAAAAACTTTGTTTCTACGATGCTTCGTTCATGAGTTATGATTTTTCAAAATAAGTAGTGTCAAGGGAAAACAAAAAATTTCCACCTGAGTTTTCCGGAAAAATAGGCGACCCTGAATTTTTCTCAATTTTTTTTTATTCATATATCTATGAGCCCTGCCTGTGGAAAAAGTTTCATGAAAATCTGAGACCCTTCGGCCCAATTTGTACGATAATAAAAAAAAAATCCCCATAGGAGTCAATCTATCTCAGAAACGAACCGTGTAATCCAAACTTCTGAAACTTAGCGATCATTATAGCGTGGTTTATCTTGTCGAAAGCGGCGGATAGGTCGGTGTAGATAACGTCTGTTTGATTTCGTTCTGCCAAACTTGTAGTGATATGGGACGAAAGACACAACAAATTTGTGGTTTGATGTGGTTTGACACAACAAATTTGTGGTTTGATATGAACAATATCTATGTAGAGAAAAATTATGCCGACACTTGAGGTGACGAACCTTTCAAAGTTTGTTGAATAAAGTGAACCTTTCGTAAGTCTACACTTGTAGTGTCGAACCATTCAAAGTTTTTTTTTAAAGGAAAAATTTGTTTTGAAAAAATAAAAAATTAAGCCATAAATAATTTATGAATCAGAGTTTATGTCGACACTCACAGTGACAAACCTTTCATAGTTTGTTGAAAAATCATATTTACGTCTCACCGTTGTAACGATTAAAGGTGCAGTCCAACATATTTTATAGATTAGAAATGAAACAAGCTCACCAATTGATTCGTCATCCTTGAGCAGCAACAATCCACTTTCAGCCTCACTCGTTTGCTCGGCTATATAAAAGCACTCAGAGAAAATAGGCGCACGACCCAAGAGGGAAAACAACTGACGACTGCTCGGGCTTTCTTGACGCACTGCCCAGGAGCAAGCGTCAACGTCGAAAGATCAAAGAGAACTAATCGAACGCGGCACTTTTTCACTTTCTCTCGACCGACGCGCGACATGTTTGATCCTGCCCCTCATCGCCGGCCCCCGCATTAGCAAGCGCAAGGTCGAAGGATCAAACACAACTCTTTTCCGTAGGAAATCAGGCAGCGACGGCAAAGACTTTACTGATAAGCGGTCTTCCATCGATTCTCCAGCGACAATTGTTTGAAAAAAAAAACACAATCGTCGTCATATATGCGCTGAATGCGCGTAAATCAATTACAGGTATATGTAATTGATACATGGCCCAATCCACTTTGACGTTGGCCGGCAGCTTGTCTACCAGTTCTTGAAGCAGCGACGGATTGAATAAATGAGCTTCCATACCCATGGACTGCAACCGACTGCAGAGATTCTGCACAACAAGATTTGAAGGAATTAAATAGACCCCTCTATGCAGTCCTTAGCCTCCTGCCCAGCAACTCCTATCCTTACCTCCTCGCGGTATTGGCCGGGTACGAGCAACCTCAAAGAAGATCGGTTAACCAACCCCTGTGGGAACTTGGGTCGTATGCTGACAGGGAAGGGGGAGGTTTGCTTCTGCAAACCTGAAGCGTCTATACTCCATGTTAGGAGCCGCTGGTCATCATCCAAGTGCCAGAGAAGGACTCTAAGCTAAACTGTGCACTATGGCTCTCCGAACATTTAGGGGGAATGGTCCTCCGGAAATCTAGGGACCGTAACTACGCTAACGCTAAATGATCCTCCCGAAATCTAGGGGGTTATTGTCAGGCCCTGCAAAACAGCCATAAAACAATCAAACAACGAATAATCAACGAAAGAACACGAACCGGGACAATCGATAAATACCACAGCGACGTAAAGGGACAAGCGATTGAAGCACGGTAAGTGTAGGGTCAAATGGTCCAAAATGCCACTTTAAGGATTTGTGTCGTTTTCTCCTAATGAGATCCACATTTTAACGCCATTCGAAGTTCTAACAGTAACTTTACAATATTTCCTAGCTACCATCATGAAAACATTTCCCAAATTTGAGTTTTTTAACGGGTTTAAATCGTGTAGAAAAGTTGGTTGAAAAATGGGGGTGGTTCAAAATGACCAAATGGATGGGGTAAAATGCCATTTAGTATGGAGAATCAGTAGTTAGCAACCATGTTTCTCCATGAGTTTGCTCTGTGGAATGGAAACGCTTATTCCTTAATGAAATCATCGGAAAACCTTAATGTTTAGGCAAAAAAGGGAAAAATGTTGAATTTCACCGGAAAATTAAGGAGAAATCTATGAGTTTATGTCCAAGGGTTTCGGCGGCAACTCTTGGGTAAACATATTTTAACATCGTTTGGCAAAGAATACAAGTTGAAACGAGCTAGGAATGATTTAACGAGGTGGGCCATTTTACCCCATCAGTGCGTCTTGGACCATGTTCCCCTAACTGTAAGTCTCTCAACTTCATCGGAAGCACACGCACACTCGCCGATGTGTTGAAGGACCGCAGGTTCGGCATCGCAGCGTTGGAGGAAGTGTGTTGGAAGGGATCTATGGTGCAAACGTTTAGAGGTAACCATACCATCCACCAGAGCTGCGGCATCACACACGAGCAGGGAACAACTTTTATAGTAGAGGGTGATATGCAAAGGCGCGTGATCGGGTGTTGGCCGATCAATAAGAGAATGTGCAAGTTGAGGCTCGAAGGCCGGTTCTTCAACTTCAGTATAATAAACGTGCACAGCCCTCACTCCGGAAGCACTAATGATGATAAAGACGGTTTTTACGCGCAGCAAAAACGCGAATACGACAGCTGCCCAAGTCACGAAATCAAAATCATCATATGGGATCTAAACGCTCAGGGTGGCCAGGAGGAGGAGTTCAGGCCGACTATGGGAAACTTGTTACCGTTTTGGGTACTTCACCCTAGGACCCAACTCCAAGAGAAGAGGGGGTTGAGAGAAAGTTCGTCCAGTTATAAGGTAGTCACTCATTTATTGTATACAATATTGTAAGTAAATATTCCTATTTAAATTCCGATAGGAAAGAAAATTCATGTTTCACTCCCACTGCCAACTATTGGTTTGAAAAAAAAAAAAACGATTGTAACGCTCATGACACATGACATGCTACATACACAAAATGATACCGTAATCCGGGGTAACACTGATCAGCGGGGTAAAATTGATCGCAATGACCCTCTTCGTAAAAAGCTCGAATCAACATTTGTTGATGAAATATTTTCAATGCATGTATGGCGATTCTCTTTCTTCTAATCATGAGCTAATAAACAATAAGGTTTTTGCGAAAATAAAGTTGTGTTCATGCGTAAATTTTTCAACTTTTGTAATCATGATTATGGATGACACCATAAAAGAATCATGTCTCACATGAGCTCTGTAAACGATATGAGCAAGAAAAATGCGGTTGTTACTAATATGACATCGCCGAAAACGACTCCGTTGTCAAAATTTGCATAAATATGTTCAATAAAACATAATTCACAAATTATTATAAAGCGTGAAGAATTTCCTTATGAAATTGCATACATTTAGGCGTATTCCACAATTCAAGGTCTTTTTAATTTTAAAATAACTCAAAAAGTAAATGACTTATAAGAGTTTGACCTTCATATTCGGCTTCAGGGACCATGATTTTAGTAACTAATGATATTTTCAGTATTACCGAACGATGTTTTCATGGTGTGATCAATGTTACCCCATATCAGGTAAATCAAAAACTCACTTAAAACATTTTTTTAAACATGCTTTAAACTTTCAGAAAACAAAATACAGCACATAAACACGTACAATGGGTGGCAGTACTTGTTTTAAAAATATAAAATTTGCAACACATGCATTTTCAAATCAAATGTTTAAGAGATATTCAAAAAAATGATCAATGTTACCCCGGATTACGGTACTGGAATGGGAGGAGTAAGTGGGCATTATTGGATCAAAGGATGGGAGCAGGGGCAAAGGAGATGGATAAAGGAGGTGCGAAGGGGGAAGATAGGGTATGCTAAGGGGTCTGCCTCAAGTTGTAAGATCTTTGACCAGTCTTTTCCACATAAGCCATCGAGCAGTACAGACGTACAAAAGTAGTTTGAAGTGCAGTTGTTCACTCAGTTCACTAGTTAGAGAGGAATTATATACCAAGTACTACCGAGTCAGGTAATCTAACCTAATAAAGCGGCCTAGCAGAACCCTAATAGCTCCCTACCCCGCCATTCCAATTAGGACCCATCAAAGATTCGGCCAGGAGTTTGAGTGGTTTTCAAACCCATAATCCACTCCGGAGGTCACATTCTGTGGTTATATACCAGCAAGCACGTGGATTCGCTAGTTGGACCCACGAAACCCGCCGTTCCCTCATCGACTTGCTAAGCCACGTGGGAACATCTTACCAGCAGTGTACCCCATGTCATCAACAAAAACCAGCGAACCACCAGCCCAGGAGACCACGGTCAATCCCATCGTTTGCCCGCCAGATCCGCCTCATAGCCTCTCCAGTGCCGGCCGGCCCGTATACACACACCCACACCAGACACACCGTAAGTGGATAAAACTATATAAAAAGAACTTGTTGAACTGAAAAACGTAGAACAATGCAGACTGAAACGAAAACAGCAAACCCGCCGCCTGGAAGAGGTGGAATGCCAAGAGATGGAGTTACTGTATCGTTTTCAAGAAACGCGGAAGGATGGACGGACGCTAGGTGATCGAAAGGTGGAAGCAGCACTACGGTGAACACCTGAATAGCGCAGAGAACACAGAGCCAGAAGGTCAAGACGGCGAAGGTGAAACCAATCAGCTCCCACGATGGAGGATGTTAAAGATGCCATCAAAAACCACAAGGCCGCTTTCAAAGAAGGTATCGGAGCCGAACTCATCAAGATGGGCCCGGACAGGTTGGCCTATCTATGAAAAGAGCGACAAACTTGAGTGTGAAAATTATCCAGTTCGCTCGAGTCTTGACAGGAGCTACGACAGAGCGATGGTCTTTCGTTCCTGTTGTTCAATATTGCGCTTGAAGATATCATGCGGAGAGCCGAGCTTAACAGTCGAGGCACGATTTTCACGAGATCTGGATAATTTGGTTGCTTTGAGGACGACATGGATATTATCTGGAGAAAATTTTAAACGGTGACAGATTTGTTCACCCGCCTGAAACAAGAAGCAACAAGAGTCGGGTGAATGGTGAATGCGTTCAAACAAAGTACATGCTGGTAGACGGAACTGAGCGCGACAGGGCCCGTCTAGGTAGCAGTGTCACGATAGACGGGGATTCTTTCGAAGTGATGGACGAGTTCGTCTACCTCGGATATTTGGTCAATATTGGTTATAAAAGAATTATTTACATAATTATTCAAACGCCGACATGAAAAGCAAAGTTCAATTCATTACTATCTACCCTTTCATTACAACCATCAATGAAGGAAATATAATTTACTAAAGTCTTCAAGGCCATTGTTCTCCTTCTCGGTCCGATTCGTTCTAATGAGGGCCGCAGCAATTCCTCAGCATCGACACGCCGGCCGGCGGTCTCCAACAGTTTCTGTTGAAGCAATTCACACGCATTGGTTACTCTCTGACAAGCAAAAAATTTGTGTTGTATTGTTTCCACGTGTGCGCCACAATAGGTACATGATTCTCCATCTGTGCGCCTCATTTTGAAGAGTAGTCGACGGTGCGAGATTTTCTGATTTACCCACATGTACAGCACGCTCCGATGAGAAGAAGGTAGGTCCCGATCGGATATGTTTTTCCAAATCCGAACCCAATTCACATTGGGATTTTCTGTCTCCACTTTTGGCCTTTCTGTACGCTCGACAAAAAAGTGGTGAATGAGATCGGCGGAAGGGTGTTGGTGTATTTGAAAGGGTAAATTTCTAACGTTTTTAAGGAGTAGTTTTAGGCAGGGAAGGTCTTGAAGGAGGATTGCTTGTGGAGGATTTGCTAGGTTTAGAAAGGAATTATAATATGGGAAGGAGTCGATCTCGCGAAGATGACGGTTGATCAGCAGAGCGCTGCATTTCATTGCTGGTATGTGCAGTTTGATACCACCACTTCCCTTGTCGCGTGCAAGTTGCTGCAGTCGCAGAAACACCACGGAAGAGATATCGTCGCATTGTTGCCGTTACTTTCGCTACATGTGCTGCTGTAGGGGCTAGGTGGGCCGCAATGTACCACATTTTAGATGACAAGAATGTATTTAGTAGTGTCACCTTTTGATGAAGTACCAAGCTGCGCTGTGAGTGCATCCAAACTTGGCGCGAAAAGTTTGATACGAGTGTGTCCCAGTTTATCTTCACCATCTCCGCAATAGAGTTCACAAAAACGACAGCGAGAATTTTTATTGTGTTTTCTGTGCGCAGCCACGGCACAGTGAGTGGGCCATCGATTCGGCCAACGTCTATTGCTGTCGTTTTAGCTTCATTTAAACGTGTGCCAGCTATCCGTTCAAAACGTCTGAACAGATCTCGCATTACGTTCAGCTGCTCCGTATTCGTGACGATTGCACTGATGTCATCAGCGTAGGCAACTACTGCCCTGAATCGCAAGTCAGTCCCATATGCATTTCCGTCAAAATTGAGTTGAGTTCAGTTTTCAATATATCTTCCAATGCTCTTTCAGCTGCACTAATGAAATAATATGATTTGTTCGGAAAAATTAGGAAAAAACAGCAAGTCAAATTGTCCCATAATGAAAAGTAATTGCATATCAGTCCCACTACAGATTTTCGCACCGTGAAACACAAAAACGCAACTTGTTTTGATCATCTTTATATTTTTTTTTTCGAAAAGGTATCGTAGTAAAAAGCAAGATGTGAAAGTTTCATTAATATTGAAAAAAAATATAATCCTCTGGAATTTTTTGAATATTCGTATGGAAAACGAGTTTGAAAACTTCACAGTCCATTTTCTCAATGCCTACTTTTTACAGATGAGACTGACTTGCGATTCACGGCAGTCTACGGGCATGAGATGTGGACTGTGCTCGAGGAGGACTTGCAAGCTCTGGGGTTTTCGAACGCGATCTTCGGCGGCGTGCAGGAAAACGGTGAGTGACGGTGAAGAATAAACCACGTGCTCGCTCAACTCTACGGCGAATCCATTATCCTGCAGGTCGATAAAGTTTGAAGGATACGCTGGACAGGGCATGTTGCAAGAAGGCCGAACAACAGCCCTGTAAAGATGGTGTTCGCCACGAATCCGGTTGGAACCTCAAAGCGTGGGGCATAGTGAGTTATGTGGATTGACCAGGTGCACCAGGACCTGGAGAGCGTGGGTTGCAGTCGAGGACGGAGAGAAGCGGCCTTGAACCGAGTTAACTGGCGAAATATTGTTGGCGAGGTTTCATCAAGTTAATTGATGTAAAACCAAATAAATAAATAATTATAGTATTGAATTGGCTATTGAATAAATGCCAACAGTTAATAAAGATTCATCTCTATTTATGATAAACAAATATTATTAACATTGTTTTAAGTATGATAATAATTTTAGAAACTTGTTGGGAGCTAACCATTGCGTCATCATCATTCTATCCAACAAATTCGGTTACTAATTTCAGACCTGCCCTAGTGCACGAAACATCCCAGCTCCAGAAAAAAGGTAAATAGTGCATTACAGCTATTTCCCGAATCCTGGTCGACTAGTCCCGCAAGGGGGCAGGGGAAGTATTTCATAGCCAGCTACCAAAGGGTGCCATCCAGGAAACGGAGTTATAGTTTTTCTCAGTTTTGCGCTATTTGTTTTACGATCACTGATTTTTCGATTGCTTTCCGTGCGGCACATTATAAAGGCTGCTTCCTCCTGTAGAGGGAGAGCGCACTGCGACGCGAACAGGGGTAGGCAGCAAATTGGAACCGGATGCAGCGTGCAAGAGGATCGAACCGGAAGCAGCAAAAGTGTCGCCCAGATTGCATCTCCGAAACAGTGCAGCTCAAGTTCTTTCTGGTGAATGGCGGTGGGTTACAAACAAAAGGCTCCTCGCTACTGCACAGTGGTTTGAATTAAGATAAATGTAGATCAAAACCTTAAAATCTTATTTAAATGGTTGAGACAGGAACACAAAATATAAATACAAAAATACTTTATTCCAACCATAAACTTATGGTTACAGGAAAATACACACTCAAGAAATGCTAAAACAGGGGCAACTGTGGTTTACTCAAAAATAGCAGTTATCTCGTGATTGATGGATGGCCCCCTATGCGGAAGTTGGAAAATATATTACTGTTCGACAAAAAAAAACTTTGATGTTTGAGGTTTCGGCCGTCTTCGATCCACTGTGCACCCAGAAGAAAACGCAAAGGGCGGCGGGTGTCGTAAAATTTGATTTCTCTTTGGGTCCGTCCCTTTGGGTGAGGAGATTGCACTGCCTTGGACCCTTGGAGCGATGTCGATCCGATGTCTGTGTGTCTGAGAGTATTTCGCGAAACTGAAAATCCGTTCAAGTGACACTTTTTTGTCGCACTGTGGATGATGACGACGACGACGACAAAGTTCTTCAGGAAACTGAACCCAACGGTGCGAACGTAAGAAGTAAATAAACATTTAATTGTTTTTAAATTGAACCATTTCAGTGTCATTTCGGTTCGGAGTGGGAGTTTTTCCGCTTTTTGTGTTCCGTTTCCTTCGTCTTGACTGCTGGTAAGGCAAGTTCAACGGGAGCTAACTTTTTGTTTCAGCATGTTTTGAGTGGATTTTGAAACACCAACTTGTGCTGTAGTTGAGTGGAAAGCTTGAGAGAACTTGCTATTAAGGTGGGCATTTAACAATGGTTGGACTTAAAGTAATAGCTGAGAAAATAAAAATTTACATTGATTTAAGAAGTCACAACTTTTTTCTTATTTGATGAGTTATATATTATTTAACATATGATATCTCTGGATCCTGCTGTTTTGGAAGGTTGGTGTCTTCGGAAGAGTTGTTCAGTAACTCAAGGGCTGACATGCGGTGGTCATTCTGATACGGAATTACGTCACCAGGGGGCGCTAGTGACCATGGAATTTTTGTTTTGCAGATAGCTCAGTAGCCTGACCCCTTAGAACGATGACGGCTTCGGTAAAGTTATTTAGTAGCTCAAAGTCTACTTGTGATACTGAACAGCATTGCCTAAGACGCCATCTTACTAAGTAGTCAGGCTACTGAGCTATCCGCAAAACAAAAATTCCATGGTCACTAGCGCCCCCTGGTGACGTAATTCCGTATCAAAATGACCACCACATGTCAGCTCTTGAGCTACCGCACAACTCTTCCGAAGACAACAACCTTCCAAAACTTCAGGATCTAGAGATATCATATGTTACAAATTTTTGCATTCTTGTCCCCCATGGTACATATAGTGTAAATCAGGAAAAGCGGCCCTACCGGCCAATTTTTCAACTAAGGATGATGCTCAACTCCTGAAGGTAGATCGTATTTAGCCCTGAAACTTCGTCGAAGACATACGAGATATTCAACAACACCCCCAATGTGATGAAATCCCATAAGCCCTGGGTCTCATATAACGCCCCCAATTATGTGTCTTATAGGAGACCTGACTGTATCTTTGACTACCATTTGGAGGTTGAGTCCCTAAGTTTTCTAACAAAGTGAAATTCTGGGACACCCTAATGGCCAGCCTCGCTGAACCCATCTTTATGTGTTCAGCTCAGATACTATTCTTACCAGCAATTGAGCTTATGGCATCCTTAACCTCCTCAAAGTGTGGGCTGATTGGTTTCAATATTCCGTAGTACTGACGAAGGCTCGACCTTCATTGCCTGAGCTCTCAGCGCTATTTATATGTTCCTCAAAGTGCTGCTTCCACCTTTCGTTCGACCGTCAAGAGACTCCCATCCGTATCCCGGCACATCTTGGCTCGCGACACGAATCTATCGCGGGATACGTTGAGCTTCTGATCTGAGACGAGACTCGCGAAGACGGTCTTTTTTTTCTATGATTGATGAGTTTTTTTTTCTTATTCTACTCTGTGTTTTCATCAATAATGCGCAAACCGTTCAAACTCTCACATGAACATCTCAGCAAACAATGATTACGTTTGCATCACACCGAAGGATAAATAGCCTTTTGAGTGAAATTTAATGCCAGCAAACGAAGCAGACATTAGAAATAATAAGCCTTGTTATTAGATTTATCAGCATCTTTGGAAAAACTGTTCCGCTTACTGAGGATTTTAATAACAGTTTATTTAGAATACAATACTTTTCACTTTTTCAGCCATAAAAACGACGGGCTGCATTTGACGTTTCGTGACAGCGAAACCTGGGCTGCATATGACGATGCTATTTTTCCTCTTCGCGAGTCTCTCTCAGCTTCTGATAAAACTTCCGTGTTTCTAGAGACCGGCAAAGCTGTTTCATCTCCTCGCATTCTGTCTCTTCCAGACGGCGTTTTCATTCCCGAAAGAGGCGCGTCTGCTGTTGCCCTTTTTGTCTGCAACGATCCACATTCTTCCTGGTCTCTGGATTTGCTCCAGGAATTTTGTGGGTGATTTTCAATAGCAATTCCTCCTGGGATTTCGCCCAGGACTTCCTCTAGGGATTTCGTCTGCCTATTTTCTCCAGAAATGTCTCCGAGGATTTTTTCAGAGAATTCATACCGAAATTTCCTCCAGAAATTTCTTCGGAATTTTCTAAAAATAATTTTGCAGTTCCTCCAACTATTGCTTCGGAGTCCCTACAGGAATTCCTTTGGAGGTCTTCCAAAAATTTCTTTAGAGTTCCTCATGGAATGTATTTTTGTTTCGGAGTTGCTATGGGAATTCCTTCAGTTTTTCTCTAGGAATTCTTTTGGAGCTTCACCAGGAATTCCTTCGGATTTCCTCCATAGTATCTTTTGAATTTTTTTTTCGAAATTTCTACAGGAGTTCTTCAGAGTTTCTCTAGTAATTCTTTGGAAATCATCCGGAGTTCCACTAGGAATTATCGAGCTTGAACTTGAGCTTGATTGGCCGCCCGTAGTTGCAACTCCAGTATCGACAGATCAGTAGCAATTATACAAGGAACCAACCAGATGACTGCTTGGAACTAACAGACACCCTCTATGTATAAGTGCTGATGAACTTCTATTTTAGGCGATAATGGCGCCTGCCACGTCAGAATGCTGAGCAATGAGGAGAAGAGGGAGAAATTGATGATGCATTAAACACTGGCTCCCACGGTAGACCGTATATACCACTGCGTCAACGCCAGTTCATGCGGTAAGAGTTAAGGGGTGGTAATTTTAAAGCAGAGAGGCTTGCTACTTGGCTACCAGACTGCCTATGTATCAGGCGTAAGGAAAGGCGTGTTATAATGATAAGGAAGAAAGAAATCGCAGGGAAACGGGTTTTCTTCCCTTCTCGGTTTCTAGCAAATGCTATGAACTGTGATATATTAAGAGTGGAAGACAGAAGCAAGTGAAATATACAGCTACAAAGTAGGAAAGGGACGGACCTGGGACTGAACCTATGACCATCTGCTTATGAAGCAGAAGCGGTAGCCATTGAACCACCGACCCCGTCAAAGTTCCACTAGGAATTATCCTGAAGTTACTTCAAAATATTCCCTATATTTCATCCGAGGAATACTCCAGAGTTCCCAAACAAATTTCTCAAGAGTTTCTCCAGGAATTCCCCTAGATGTCCTTCGGTGATTCTCCAGAGTTTCACTGATATTCTTTCGGCGTTGCACCAGGAATTTTCTCTGTAATTTTTCCGGCGTTCCACCAGGACTTTTTAAGTGCTCTCAGAAATTCTTCTAAATTAAATTTCCTGCGGCAATTTCTCTGGATTTCATCAAGCAATTCCTCGGATTATCTTCGGGTTTTCCACCGCGAATTCTATCACAGTTCTTCCAGAAACTCCTCTGGAGTTCTTCCAGCGATTCCTCTTAATTCATCCAATAATTCCTGGAAAATTCCTCCGGAGCTCCATCGGGAGTTCCTTCGAATTTTCTCTTTCGTTTCTGCAGGACTTTCTCCGAAGTTCCTCAAGCAATTGCACCAGAGTTCTTTCAGAAACGCCTCCGGAGTTCCTCCTGTAATTCTTTTGGAGTTTCTCTAAGATTTTGTTCAGAGTTCCTCCAGAAATTCCTGGAGTTCCTTCGGAAATTTCTTTAGAGCTCCACCGGGAATTCTTTTGGATAACCTTCAAGAATTCTTCCAAAAATTTTTCCAGATTACCCCATGAATTCCACTAGCAATTCATCCAGAGTTCCTTCAGCAATTCCTCCGAAGTTTTTCCAGCAATTCATCCAGAGTTCTTCCAGGAAATTCTTAAGATTTCATCCACAAAATCCTTCAGAGTTCCTCCACGAATTCCTTCAGAGTTGCTCCGGGCATTCCTCCACAAAATTTCTCAGAGTTCCTCCAGAAACTCTTCCGGAGTTCCTCAAGATTTCATTCTGCAATTCCTCAGAAGTTCCTCCGAAGTTCACCGGGAATTGCTCCGAAGGTCTTCCATATTTTTTTCCGTAGTTCCTTTACAAATTTCTCTAGATTTGATCCAGCAATTCTTCAGTAGTACCTTTGCAGCTCCACTGGAAATTTCTTCAGATTTCCTCTATGGTTTCTCCAGGAATTTATTTGGAATTCCTCAAGCAATTACCATTGCTACACTTTTTTAGATAAAATTAACGGGAGGGATTTAAGTATGTTTAAAACTACAAATTGAACTTTTACAGTTCACTTTTTGCAAAAAAAAAATTAAATACTAAAATCACTAGTAAGGCGAGCAAGGTTTATGGACAAAAGGTCGAAAGACAAAAGGTCGAAAGGACAAAAGGTCGAAAGACAAAAGGTCGAAAGGACAAAAGGTCGAAAGGACAAAAGGTCGAAAATGATTTGCATGGTGGGAAATTTTTCTTTCTTTGAAAAAAGATATTCGACCTTTTGTCCCTTCTTTTTTGTTCTTCGACCTTTTGTCCTTTCGACCTTTTGTCTTTCGACCTTCTGTCCTTTCGACCTTTTGTCTTTCGACCTTTTGTCATAGATTCGACTTCTTCAGTGTCGAGTGCTCGACAAATTTCAAGAACATTACCGGGGATTTTCTCTGGTAATCTTTCAGGAAATTTCGTCCAAGAATTCCTCCGGGGATTTCGTCCAGAAATTCTTCCGGGGATTTCCTACAGGAATTTCTCCGGAGATTTCATCAAAAAATTCCTCCGGGGATTTTTTCCAGAGATTCAGTGATTTTTCCAGAGAATTTATCTGGATTTTTTCTCCAGAAGTTTCTCCGAAACTTTCTCCGGAGATTCCTTCCAGGGATTTTTTGCAGGAACTCCTCTAGAGGCCTTTAATATTCTGATGATTTGCTCCAGGAATAATTCCGGAGTTTTTTCCAAGATTTCCTCCAAGGAAATTCTTCAGGAATTCCTCAAAGGATTTCCAATAGCAATTCCTTCAGGGATATTAAGAAATTCCTCCGAGGATTTTCTCTAGAAATTCCTTCGTTTTTTTTTCAAGATTTTATCCGGAGATTTCCTCCAAAATTTCTCTGGAGAGTTGAACCAGGAATTTCTCCGGAAGTTTACTCCAGGAATTTCTTCAGGATTTTCCCCGGGAGGTTTTCTCCAGAAATTCCTCCACGGATTTCCTCCGGAAATTTCAAGAACTTCACTGGAGATTTTCTCTGGCAATCCCTCAGGGGATTTCGTCCAGAAATTCTCCCGGGGATTTCCTACAGGAATTCCTCCGGAATTTTTATTAAGAAATTCTTCCGGGGATTTTCTCCAGAGATATCTTTGATGATTTTCCAGATAATTTATCGGGAGTTTTTCTCTAGGAATTGCTCTAAAAATTACTTCGGAGATTTCTTCCAAGGATTTCTTGAAGGAACTTCTCTAGAGGCCTTTTAATTCTGTCGATTTGCTCCAGGAATTATTCCGGAGGTTTTTTACAAGATTTCCTCCGGGGAATTTCATCAAAAATTCCTCAGAGAATTTCCAATACCAATTCCTTAAGGATTATTTAGAAATTTTTTCGAGGATTTTCTCTAGAAATTCCTTCGTTTTGTTTTTTTTTAGATTTTATCCGGAGAATTCCTCCAAAATTTCCTTGGAGAGTTTCACCGGGAATTTCTCCGGAAATTAACTCCAGGAATTCCTTCACATTTCCTCCAACAATTATTTTGTAACGCTACCGGTAATTTTTCGAATTTTCTCTGTAGTTCCTCCTGGATTTTTTTTTCGGAATTTCAAGAGGAATTCTTCAGAGTTCTTCTAGTAATTCTTTTGGAACCTCCGGAGTTCAATAAGGAATTTTCCAGAAGTAACTTCTGAAAATTCCATACATTTCCTCCGGGTAATCCTCCAAAGGCAATTCCTCATGAATTTCTCCGAAAATTCTTCTAGGTGTCCTCCTGTGATTCCTCCGGAGTTCTTCGTGGAATTATTTCGGAGTTCGAATTTCAACCGCAAATTCTTTTAGAAACTCCTCTGAAGTTCTTGCAGAAACTCTGGATTTTTTCCAGCGATTCCTCTGGATTTCATTCGGTAATACCTGGAAAGTTCCTCTGGAGCTCCACCGGGAATTCCTTCGTATTTTGTATTTAGTTTCTGCAGGAATTTCTTCGGGGTTCCTCTAGAAACGCCTCTGGAGTTCCTTTGGAAACGCACCCGGAGTTCAGAATTTCTCCAGGAATTCCTCCGGAAATTTCTTCAGAGTTCCTTCAATTCCTCTGAAGTTACACCGGGAATTTCCTAGCAGTTCTTCTGAAAAAGTCTCCGGAGCTTCATCTAGAGTTTCTTTGGAGTTCTGCCGCGAAATCCTAGGGAATTCCTTGGGGTTTTGGGGTTCATCCGGGTACGCCTTCGGAGGATTTTTTCCATGAAATTTTCCGGGATTTTCCAACAAGAGCTCCTCCGGGGATGTCCTCCAGAAATTTCTCCAGGGATTTCCCAAAGGATTCCCCCGATGATTTTTTCCAAGAATTCCTCCAGGGATTTTCCCCCAAAAAACATTCAAGAATTCTCTCCAAGAATTTCTCTGAGGATCTTGTCCAGAAAATCTTTCGGGGATTTCCTAAGAGGATTTTCGCTAGACATTTCTTTGGGATGTTTTCAGAGAATATATCCTGAGTTTCCTTTTCGGAATTTCTCCGAAGATTTCCTCCAAGGATTCCTACGGAGATTTAAATGATTCCAATAGCAATTCCTCCGGAAGTTTTCACCAGGAATCCTCAGGGGATCACCAACAGCTATTCTTTCGAACATTTCTTTTATGAATTCCTCGGGAAATTTCATGAGGAAATTCCTTCGGTATGTCCTCCGAGGATTTCCTCTTCTCCAGGATTTCCTACGGGAATTTTAAGGATTCCTCCGAAGATATCGCCCAAGAACTCCTTCGGCCATTTCTCCAGGAATGCCTCAGGGGAATTGCAGTAGAAATACCTCCTGGGATTTCGTTCAGAGCTCCGCCTGGAATGCTTTTAGAGCTCCACCGTGAATGCGTTCTCCCGAGTTCATTCGGGAATTTCTTAGGAGGAATGTTCTTAGGAGTTTTGAACGATCCTCCCGGGAGTTATCCAGGAATTCCCCCTCCATTAATTCCTCTATGAGATCCTCCAGGAATTTCTGAGGGTTCCGTTCCCGGGAGGGGATTCCATCAAGTATTCTTAAGTCCGTCTCCTAGGTCGTAATTCCTCCGGAAATCATTCGACAAGTTCCACCACTACGCAGAGATAAATACGCAAATGCCAAGAAATTCCAAAATTAATGAACTCTGCCAGAAATCGCATTCATACGGTGGTTTTTACGTGAATTTCTACAATTTTGATTTGTTGTTTTTGATCACGTTCGAAATGGATCAGGAAAATAAAACAACCGGTGCAGGCGCGTGCAGTTTGGTCTATTTTTACTGGTCTAATAAATTTTGACAGGACCATTTTTGGAATAAATTTGGACCCAAGATTGGACCACCGGTGAAGTTGCCCTTAGAGTTCTGGATTACAGGAACGCTTCGGAAGTTCCTTTAGCAATCACTCCGGAGCTACTCTATGATATTATTCGGACATTCTCTAGTAATGCTCAAGGGAATTCTCCTCTAGGAATCCTTCGGTAAATCGTCCATAAATTCCTTCAGGAGATCTTCTAAGAATTTCTAAGGATACCGTTCCCAAGAGTTCCTCCAATTTTTTTTATCCGGAATTCATTCGAGAATTCCTTAAGACTTCCTTCAAGAATTCCTCAATCCGTCTCCTATGTCGTAATTCCTCCAAAAAATATACGATATGTACCACCAGGAGTTCCACTACGCAGAGATGATTATACAAGACGCCAAGACTTCCTAAGCCCGCCAGAAATTCCACCAGGAATTCATTCATCTGTTTTGCCAGGAACTCCCTCGTAATTTTCGTGATGTGTTCTAATGAGCATTCCTCCGGTAGTTCCATTTTTGTTGAAAATTTGGACCAAAAAATGGACCACCGGTGAAGTTGCCCTAAGACACACAAAAATGTCATTTTTGTTACGCTGTGCATCCGTTTGGGTTCTATAACCAAATATCAAATTCACAACGTGTGTACAAAATCGATACAAAACTCTCACAAGAATAAAAAGTTACTGTCCCAGTTACTATAATAAGGCAAATTGATTGACCTTGTTCGAAGCCATCAAGACGGCGAACGGGACTGCATTCCAATAATCATATCCCCGAAGAGTCATGAATAGCGAGATTGAGCTCCGAGCAATTTTGTTGATGAATTTGTCACTATTTTCAACTTTTTTTTTCGCCCCTGGCACCCAATCCCTCAATGTCTCATAATCCGAATGCAAGCGTGAAGCTCCTCCCTGGCAAACACTGACTGGCACCAGCCACGTACTATTAGCCCTGGAGTCATCGTACTTTTTCCGTCATTTCTCCGGTTGTCATAGTCATAGTCGTCGACTGGCAATGCAATGGCTGGTTTCGCTAAGTGCGGTAGATTTCGGTTTCAGAGACTGGGAACGGCGAAGAACGGGTTGTTTGCTGATAATCGTAACAACACCAAGCTGCAGATATCGGTATCGGATCCCCATTGTTGTATCGTTCCACCCGAATCGAGAAAGAATACAGTTGCATTGTATTATTTCATTCGGATGATATGATGAACGGTGGAGCAAATGGCAGAATGGGAAAATGAAGTCTCGCTCGGGTCTTCTTTTGCTTCTCTGCGGAGATGGAAGGAAATCGTATTTTTTAGCTCCTCAGTCCATCCACCGAGCTGTGAGCTGTGGGTCTGTGTCGTGAGAAGCAACGGAAACTGGGCTCTGCTGGTCGACGCCGGTAAGGAGGAAAATTCGACATTTGTACATTGCATGTTCGATGGGTTTTTAACAGCTGCAGCAAAGCAATTTGAAGCTGTCCGGTCAGTCAGGCGAGTGATGGCGAGACAGTGAGAGAGTACCGGCAACGACGACGTCGAGAAACAGAATCGTTGGAATTCTGTCGAATCGATCGAGCTCTGTTGCTTACCCCCGCTGTTAAACTAGAACCAGAACGACAACCAGAACGGTCGCATGGTACAAGGTGTTTCTTGTTTTTGAAATGTGCTACTGCCAGGAAGAATCATTTCGAAATGTCACCGTGCAGCAAAAATGTTCCGATGACTAGTTGATTTGCTTCGGAGAATTTTGTATATTGCATTTTTGATAGTTATGAAAGTGGATTTCGTTGAACAAGGAAATCAGCATGTTTTGAAACAGAAAACACAGTCAAACAGAATTACTAATAATTTCAGTGACCTTTTCTTATCAATCCGATCTTCAAAATGAGTTGTTGCACATGCTATCTCTTTCGAAAGTCATTCCGCTCATTGTCGACTCTTCGTACCGTATCGTACCTTCGTGCTGTGCGTATACGAATTCTCTCTGCTCTTGGAAGTTTTCTTAAAAACTACTTCCTTCCAAAAAAGTGGGTTTTAAAACTGTCACTACACGTGGCAAGAATGGAAGAAAGGACGCTTCCCCGGAATGCGAAGTTTCTTCCAAGGGTGAAATGAATAATTGTATCGAAATGAGCAATCAGTTCGATGCTCTAGACAAATTTTTCGAACACCAAATCGAAGCAGCCTCTAGCCCAGGCTCTTTGATTCAAGTGAGGAAGCAAAGAGTGCCGCCTATCGTGGTCAGTTGTTCCGAATTTGCGGGATTTAGGCAGGAGATCTTGAACTCCATTAGGGGAATCAAGGTTTCCTTCCAAATCGCAAAGAAAGGAGACTGTCGCGTTTTGCCGGAAACTATTAAAGATCGTGAACTTCTTCTCAGATATCTTGAAGAGAAGAAACACAAATTTATTACTTATGACGACAAAGCTGAACGTTTGTTCAAAGTTGTCTTGAAAGGTCTCTCAAGTGACTATAAGTCACCTGAAGAGATCAAAAATGTAATAAATGATTTACTTGGATTTTCCCCAGTCCAAGTAATCATTATGAAAAAGAGAACCCAATCTGGCATTGTTCGGAAAGGGCTTTCTCAAGAATTTCATTTAGTTCACTTTAACAAAAAAGAACTAAATAATATTAAAGCTTTAGAAAAAGCTAAACTTATGTTCGATGTCCGTGTGACGTGGGAACATTTCCAGAAACCTGGAGGAAATTACCAGAACCCCACTCTGTGCCGTCGGTGCCAAAAGTGGGGTCATGGTACAAAAAATTGTCGCTTGATGCTAAATGCATAATTTGCGGAGGTTCTTCTCACGCTAAGGACGACTGTCCTGTGAAAGAAGATACCAGAAAGTTTGAATGCGCCAATTGCAAGGGCCCTCACAAAGCTAACTTTTGGGAATGCCCTTCACGCAAATGAGTCGTTGAGGCTCGTGCCAGGCAGATGAAGGATAATATCCGTTACGATAACGGTCTTTTCCGGAATTTGCCTGGTAGAGTATCGAACAATGCTCATTTTTCAGTTAACGATCGCTTGATTAGGATTCATACCCACCAGGAAGATCATAATCATGCTCATTCACAAACAAATTTTAATCCGTCGGGTAGCCGTTCGAATCTTTCAAATTCGGAAGTATCTACCCACGGTAAATCCTTTGCCGATATCGTAGCAGGTAATTTGAACTTTTCCCCTATTCGTTCCATGAGTACCCATTCTACTTGTTTCAAATCAAATGGAAAAAACCCTACCGCCACAGGTAACTCCTACCCCGCTTCTTCGTCTACCGAAAATTCCAATGGGAAATCATCAGATGATATGTCTGCCTCTGATTTTAATTTTCTAACTGAACAATTGAATCTAATGATTGATGCAATGTTCAAAGCCACCACTATGACTGAAGCAGTCCAAGTAGGTGTAGAATTTACAAATCAAATTGTTATTGGATTACGTTTTTCCAATGGATCCAAATAATAACACAGCGTAACAAAAATGACATTTTTGCGTGTCTCAAGGATCAAATTATGTGTCTCTAGTAGATTTGGGGTTGCTGAATCCGATGCCATTCTCAGAAATGTTCCAGCACGTCACAATTTTTAGCTACAGGTCACCAAAGTTGTATGGAACACTGTTTTTATTCATGTTTATATGAAATTTAAAGTACAATTTATCAACTTTTTTTGTAATCTAATCCACCAAACATGCAAAATAGAACTTGAACTTTCATTTCAGACATAATTTGATTGAAATTGCGCGGTTAAATTTTGATTAAACCGATTTTTTCAACATGCTTGCAGTCCCCATACAAAATTCTTCGTTGCTTCTATATGGCAAAATACAACATTTCTCTAAACCATTAAACAATAACTTTTCCGCATCGAAAGTATTACAAACTTTGATGATAAGTATTGTTATACACATAAAGTTTGAGTTCTGTGGCAAATTAAGCCAATATATTACCTTACAAGCTGGCAAACTTGCATGCAAGTTGGCTAAAATAGTCATTTTTTGCATTTTCAACAGTCAATATCTTAAAAACTAGACGTGCTATGATATTTCTGAAAACGGCAATGGATTCAGCAACCCTTAATTAAGTGAATAGCGGTATTTTGGAGCTGGAGACAAAAGCGTGTTCCGCAGTGTAATTTAAATATTTTAAATTGGAATGCTCGTTCTCTGAATGGTAAAGAGAACGAGCTGTTTAATGTTCTTACAGCTAATAACGTGCATATAGCAGTTATTACCGAAACTAATTTAAAACCTGGATCCAAACTCAAAAAAGATCCTAACTTTTTTTTTTTTTTGTTTATCGTAATGATCGACTTGATGGGGCATGTGGGGGAGTTGCAATCATCATTCATAGGCGTATAAAACATCAACTGCTCTCGTCATTTGAAACTAAAGTTTTTGAAACTTTAGGTGTTTCTGTTGAAACACAGTTTGGTAAATATACTTTCATAGCTGCCTATTTGCCTTTTGAATGCTCTGGACAGCAAGTTAATTTGCTCCAAACTGACTTGCAAAAATTGACTCGCAATAAGTCAAATTTTTTTGTCATTGGTGACTTTAATGCCAAACATCGGTCATGGAATAATTCTCAAAGTAATTCCAACGGCAGAATTTTATTTGATGAGTGCTCTTCAGGATATTTCTCAATTCAATACCCTGATAGCCCTACATGTTTTTCCTCTTCTAGAAATCCATCTACGATTGACTTGATCTTAACCGACTCTAGTCATCTTTGTAGCCAATTAGTTACTCATGCTGATTTTGATTCTGATCATGTCCCTGTTACATTTCAAATATCGCATGAAGCGATTCTCAATCCTATCAGCTCCACTTTCAATTATTTACGAGCCGACTGGAATATATATGAAACGTATGTTGACTCTAATCTTGATGTTAACATTTCTTTAGAAACTAAAATTGATATTGACAATGCTCTTGAAACTTTAACAAATTCCATTGTTGAAGCCAGGAACATTGCAATTCCAAAATGTGAAGTAAAATTTGAATCCGTGATTATAGACGATGATCTTAAACTCTTTATCCGTCTTAAAAACGTGAGGAGAAGGCAATTTTGCGCACTCGTGATCCTGCTATGAAAATTATATGGCAGGATTTGCAAAAAGAAATCAAGAAACGTTTTGCAGATTTAAGAAACAAAAATTTTGAAAATAAAATTTCTCAATTGGACCCTGGCTCTAAGCCCTTTTGGAAATTATCTAAAATCTTGAAAAAACCTCAGAAGCCAATACCGGCATTGAAAGAGGAAAACAAATTATTACTAACTAATTGCGAAAAATCTCAAAAACTTGCTATGCAGTTTGAAAGTGCGCACAATTTTAATTTAGGACTTACTAGTCCAATTGAAAATCAAGTTACTCAGGAGTTCGAAAATATTCTCAATCAAGAGAACGTTTTCGAAAATGCCTGGGAGACTGATTTGGAAGAAGTGAGAACTATTATTAAAAAATTCAAAAATATGAAAGCTCCTGGCGATGATGGAATTTTTTACATCCTCATCAAGAAACTTCCAGAAAGTAGCTTATCATTTTTAGTTGATATATTTAACAAATGTTTTCAATTAGCATATTTTCCTGACAAATGGAAAAATGCTAAGGTTGTTCCAATTTTAAAACCAGACAAAAATCCTGCAGAAGCTTCTAGCTATCGTCCAATCAGTTTGCTTTCCTCCATCAGTAAACTTTTTGAAAAGGTTATTTTGAACAGAATGATGGCCCACATCAACGAAAATTCAATTTTTGTCAATGAACAGTTCAGATTCCGCCATGGACATTCGACCACTCATCAACTTTTACGTGTAACAAATTTAATTCGTTCCAACAAATCTGAAGGCTACTCTACTGGTCTTGCTCTTTTAGACATAGAAAAAGCATTCGACAGTGTTTGGCATGAAGGTTTGATTGTAAAATTGAAAAACTTTAATTTTCCAACATACATTGTTAGAATAATTCAAAGTTATCTGTCAAATCGTACACTTCAGGTTAATTATCAGAACTCCAGATCTGAAAGACTTCCTGTAAGAGCTGGTGTTCCTCAAGGCAGCATTTTGGGACCAATATTATACAATATTTTCACATCTGACTTACCTGAGCTACCTCAGGGATGTCAAAAATCTTTGTTTGCGGATGACACAGGCCTCTCCGCCAAAGGACGAAGCCTGCGTGTCATCTGTAGTCGATTGCAAAAAAGTTTGGATATTTTTTCTTCATATTTGCAAAAATGGAAGATTTCTCCTAATGCTTCCAAAACTCAACTAATAATATTCCCACATAAACCAAAAGCTCTTTATTTGAAACCTTCAAGTAGACATGTTGTCACGATGAGAGGGGTTCCTATAAATTGGTCAGATGAAGTTCAGTATCTAGGGCTCATGCTAGATAAGAATTTAACTTTCAAAAATCACATTGAGGGCATTCAAGCCAAATGTAACAAATATGTAAAATGTCTCTATCCCCTTATTAATAGAAAATCAAAACTTTGTCTTAAGAACAAGCTTTTGATATTCAAACAAATTTTCAGGCCAGCCATGTTGTATGCTGTACCAATATGGACTAGCTGTTGTAATACCAGGAAGAAAGCTCTGCAGAGAATTCAAAATAAAATTTTGAAAATGATTCTGAGGCTTCCTCTCTGGTAAAGTACCAATGAGTTACATAGAATATCCAATGTTGAAACATTGGAACAAATGTCAAATAAAATAATCAATAATTTCAGGCAAAAATCGTTACAATCGTCTATTGCCACGATTAATGCGTTATATGTTTAAGTTAAGTTAGGTTAAGTATATTCAAAGCGTTTTTTTTTCTCTTATAAGCAGGTGAAATCAACTCACCTGTAAGAAATCTGAACTGCTACGGCAAATGAAATGTAATATGTTGTTAACAAAATGTTAATAAAATCTTAGATTTGTTTTACCAAATTAGGATGATAGTGTTGTCCAATAACACAGAACACCTAGATATAAGAAATAATGAATGTAATGTTTGGAATGATACTAATAAAGAAATATATAAAAAAAATAATTTTAATTTATTGCTTTATTTTAAGTTGAAGATGAATTGAAGCCAATGCTCAAATCTTCAAGACCACAAATCTGGTGAACGAGACATCCGTTAGAACTGAAAACTTGATCGAATAGTCACTCGTTGGTGGCTAATCGATCAAATTCTCAGCCAGAATGGTTCTACGGTCCTTCAATTTTATGCAATTGAAGTTTGAGGTTTGGCTTTGATTCATTTTCACCTTAATATTGATTTAGATTTTTGAAACGGAGACAGCAAGTTAGATTTTTGTCTGGTCGAAAAGAAATTGAATAAATGCGCTTCATGTGGCTGACATAAAACTACACACTTCAACCTCTTTTTACGACTGAAATTCAGATTAAATATCCTTTTCACGAAAGCTCAATATCTTTAAAAGTCGTTTTGGTGGGATATCGACCGTGGAGATTGCTTCTCGAGATTTCTTGGCGAATTTTCGGTCCTCGGGTTTCCTAATAAAACAATTGTTTTGATTAAAGCCGACGTTTCGAGCATTTATTTGCGCATCTTCAGGGCAAAATCGTTAATTGCTTTTAAGTCAAGTGGATTTGAACAAACATGGAACGAACGGCTTACAACATTACAACAGCTTTCACCCCGCCGTCTTGAACGACTATGTTGAACATAACTGACAAAATAGATGATGTAAACAAAAACAAACATGGAATAACTTATTCCACTGGCAAGTATTACTCTAACTAAATTTTCGTTTATCTTCTCGTTTGAGGTGTAAAGTCAATGACGTAGTTCTTCTTCGTTGATCCTCCGATCGGTGGCTGAATAGAGCAACTGTTTATTCAGGATCGTCGAACATCGGAAGCAAGGGGCGCGAATCGATTGCTGCTTCGATTTGGTGTAGAACTGTGTAGTAGCTTTCAAAAGATAACTCTGTACACCCGATTCTGTTTTTGCACGGGGGATGCGTACCGTGCAAAAAAAGTTTTCAGTTCAAAATTTCGAAAACCGTGCAAAAAAAGTAACACCATTTCTCGACGCTTTAAGGTTTTGGCGGAAAAAAAATGTATGGAAACTTTTTTTGCACGGCCGTGTAAAAAAAATCCGTGCAAAAACAGAATCGGGTGTATTTCCCAATCGACGAAATAAATGTCTTTTGGCAGTTTTGACCACTGCTTTCCACATTCCGCCGAAATGTGGCGCCTTGGGAGGAGTCAAGTGTCACATAATCCCTTGCTCGGAGCAGGAAGATGCGATTTTGCTCTGCTCCTTTCGACTTCGTAATCTGGTGAACACTTCAGTCAGTTCAAATTTTTCCATTATCAAAATGCAAGTGAGATGGCAATCCTCTTCTTGCAATGAATCGCCACAAAGTGGCCAAGCAACCTTGCGTGGATAGATCTACAACAAGCTTTAGAAGAACGACTTTAGTCACAAAACAAACAAATACATACAGGTAAGCTTTGGCGGGGGCGGCTCGCTTATGTGCGGGCTTTATATATAACGGACCGGCATAGTCGACACCGGAGACCGAGAATGGACGATCAGAAATAACTCGACATATAGGCAATTGGCCAATTTGCTGCTGCGCGGGAACAGGACGTTGACGTGCACAGCGAAATCAGTTATGGATGATGCTTTTAATCAGACGACGACCATCGAGAGGCCAGTATTCTTCACGAATTGTACAAGGCGCCGTGTACTAGTTTCCGATGGTAGAACTCGCCGATTAGGCATGTAAAAGGATTCTTAGGGAGGAGCGCATGGTGCTTAGATTGGTATGGATGCTGCGATAAGTTCAGCCGACCTGCTACTCGCAATACTCCTTCTGGATCTATAATCCTTTCGGCACAGTATTGCCTCGATTCAATTCTTTGATCAACTGACATACTTAATTACTTTCTTGCTGGACATACTTAATTAGGAGTTTGTAGGCAAGTGCGATTTCTTCGACGGTAAGTGACGTTTGGTAAGGTTCTATCTCTGTAGGTGTGCTGAGTTCTGGCTTTTGAACGAGTTTTAGCACCAAAGCGTAGACAGTATGCGATGACGTGGACCAACCGGCTGTCCACTGGATTCTCAGTACCGGATATATGGTTCCAATTGCCACTATGAGTAAAGTGTTGTACCTCCGAGACCCTTTTGGCAACGATGGTCTTCCACGAACTGGGAGGTTCGCGAAGCCAGTACAAACTGACAGCAGAATCCGTCGAGAAATAGAAGGTGGACACGCGAACGTTGATTGCGTCCTTGATCCTTAGGTACAAATGTCCAGCCAGGTTACAAGCGCACATTTCGAGTCGGGCAATAAACAGTCTCTTCAGCAATACAACTTTGCTCTTCGAAGCTAGTAATCTTGTCTTGAACCCAGGACGTTTTCACAGCGAACATACGTACAGGCTCCATAAGCGGACGTGGAAGCATCGGCAAAGGTGTGCTATTCTACTCTAGCTGGTCGATTCGGTAGGTTGCAATCGGTGGCTAGTTTCGGAAGTTATCCCACTTCAGCCGAACGAAATGCAGTATAGGCTCATCCCAGTCGCAGGAGATTAACCACAGTTCTTGCATTAGAATCTTTGCTGTAACTACGACAGAAGCAATAAGGCCGAGCGGATCGAATAGTCTCAGCTATGTCCGATATTACAGATCGCTTCGTCGGAGGATCATCTCGAGGCTGAACCTGGGAATCAAAACGAAGATGATTGGTTTCTGGTTCCCAACGAATTCTGCCTTGATGGATTCGTTTGGGCAGAATTGCAGACTTGATGGAATCGCAATCTGGTCGTCTTCAAGCCCCTGCAACACTTCTATGCGATTCAACTCCTATTTTCTCAGAAAGAAGCCGCCTTTTTCCAGCAACTCGGATAGCTCCCCTCGAAGCTGGATAGCTTCCTCAACAGAGTTTTCTCCACCAGCGTAGTCGAGCATATGGCCGAGGGAGAGATAGTTCATATTGATATTATCAATGGGGGTCACATACAAGCTGCAAAGCTCTAATTCACCTTTAAACTCTCCCCCGCAACATTGCAAACAAGCTTATATAATACACTGTGTTGAATACAAGTTACAGCTAGGATATGTCAATATTACTCCGCTAGATGAGTAATGAATAGCAAATTGTTATTGTGTGTATTTCACTCATCAGTTATGATTGACTGATTACCGAGTGAAATGTTTCCACCAGCTCACGTCAAAGTGAGCTCTCAGAAATGAAGAAGAAGAGTGAAATGTTATTATTAACATTTTAAAATTGGAAAAAGCGTAACTGTAGCACAATTGTTGCAAAAGCATCGGTTATATAAGGTGAGGGACGAACCGATCAATATTACCACGCATAATTAGGGTTTATTCCTTAGGTTGAACGGTGGCTTTCAAGAGGCGATCCAACACTATATACTAGGGTAAGTGTACCAGTTATGGCCATAGTAATTCCCTATTTGGCCATACTGGATAATTTTAATGTCTCCACATTTTGAAAGGTTTGTGTGTTTTAGCAGTAATATATAAGATATATCTTGATGTTAAAACATTCAAAAATATTAAAAATGTAAAGGTTATCGAAATTTCACATATGGTCAAATAGGGAACCACTATGGCCATAACTGGTACACTTTACCTAGTAGTGCTCAGGCTGGAAGTATGCTTTATTTCATATAATTTATTAATTTAGTAAACATCTAAACAGACAACACTGAATCAACCATTTCACGCCACAATACTTGGTTCGTGGCCGCATCTCTTAATCCTCGGTTCTGCCTAATCGATGCGCACTTGAACCGCCCACCTAGCTCGCTGCGATCAACGCCTTCTTGTACCAACCGGAGCACGGTATGTCCAAACCAGCAGATTATTCAAATCGAATGTACCTCGGTTTTTTTTCGCTAGAGTTCAGTAATTGGGTTATATTTTCATAATCGGAAGGTTTTAAAATATTCCATCGGTGAAATTTTGATTTTTATCAACTTTTTAGCTGGTTTTTCATATACAGTTTCATATACAGTCTATGTAGGTCAATTGGGGCCCAGATAGCCGTAGCGGTAAACGCGCAGCTATTCAGAATGACCATGCTGAGGGTCGTGGGTTCGAATCCCACTGGTCGAGGATCTTTTCGCAAAGGAAATTTTCTCGATTCCCAGGGCATAGAGTATCTTCGTACCTGCCACACGATATACACATGCAAAAATGGTCAATCGGCAAAGAAAGCTCTCAGTTAAAAACTGTGGAAGTGCTCATAAGAACGCTTAT